>NC_051163.1:50309919-50491953 GCF_013339745.2 Dermacentor silvarum
TGCGCGCTACTGCGCATGCGCCGTGACGTCATCCCGGCGCGTCTGCGCTCGCCGCCCGTACACTGTGCATAGCTTTCGCCCCACTTCCTCTACGACTTCGCCACCAGCTGTGCACTACTGCGCATGCGCCGTGAGTCAGACGTGACGTCCCGACTACAGTGCACTAGAAAATATTGGGTAGTGGAAGAAGCGGCGGCCTCGGCGCGAGGCATATTGTGTAGAAGCTCACCAGATGACGCGCGTGCTCACTTCCCGAGCACCGGCTGAGGGAGTCTGCGGCAGAACGCAGCAGGCGAGTGCGGTGGCACAGAGTTTCACAGTGCTGTGTTCATTTCTCTTCATGCTAAATATTTCAATATGATTTTATGTAAGCAACCCTAAGATCTGTACCCTGGGATGGCCGGGCACAGTACGTACCTACAATGTATGTTATCGTGATGCACGCACTTCGCGCTGCAGCGGCAGAGTGCACTTTTAGCATGGCAATTTCACTTCTTTACTCAGTTGCACCAGTCACAAGTCCCGTTCGAAACATAGAACATACATTTGTATTGAATAGGACTTAGACAGTGACTCCCACCAAGTATGGGTATGTATTAACCCGACGTTTCGGAGCCAATTCGGCTCCTTCTTCAGGGGGTATTCTTCGGAGGTGGCGGTGTGCAGCTTTTCAAAGGTTCATCGTAAGAAAGGGGAGAGAAAGGAAGGAGGGGGGAGACACTTGACAGGGCACCTGTATTTATTGACACATGGAAATGGCGAAAGGGTGGCGAGGCTGGGGGACGCTTTACTCGCGGGAAAGCCGTTGAAGGCGGGGAGGTGGGGGGGCGAGATGTTTTGGTGTTGGTGACCTTGAGCGGGGGGTCCTTTCTTCGTTTCGCCATGTCTCCAAGGCCACGGACATACACAGAGGGTAGGATGCCCTTCACGCGGTTTATATTACTTCGGCTGATAAATACCCTTACTTGGTTGGAGTCCCTGTCTTAAGTCCTAATCATTTTCCCAACCAGACATGTAATTCTGTCGAAATGTGTAGCTTAAAATTTGTACTGAATGCATGCATACTGCTGCATTCTTCTATAATTATGATTTAAGCAAGCGATAAACCTGTGCATTTCCGAAGCGTGAGCCTCCTGCAGACAGTTGATTTCAGTCAATGTATAAGTAGGTAGGGGGGGGGGGGGGGCATTTTCAAGAAACATTCTGCAACAGATGAGTTGCACGGTAGAGAGTACACAATACCATTTCACGTACTTATGTACAGTGGCTCAACTTCATATATCTTGAGGCCACCTGACTCTTTGGAACGGTTTAAGGACTTCACAGAAAAGTGCAGCCGTGTGTGGTAACATAAGAAGCTACAACCTTCACCGTCAAAGATTCTGCATGGCTAGCACACCCTATCCAGTCTTGTCGGTTTCTCTTACCAAGAGTAATAACATCCTTAACACTCTCATGATGCAGCTCCTGTGTATTGAATGTACCTGTGAAAAGGTTTTCTGATCTTCGAATAAACCTGAAAAGCCATCTGGTTGGATACAGTATAGGCCACCATTGTCTCCTGGTGTACTGCTGGTGTGCAGCCTGGTGTATACTGAGCTGCAGCAAGACTATCAACATCCTCCTTCTTTGGGAGAAGCAATGTGGGGCATTCATCGCACTCCAATTTCAACAAAAACTTCCAGGCAACATAACCACAATTATAAAAAATGATCCGGTCGTCACTTTTTGCTTGAACACATGAGACATGGTCTGGTACAGGGCCCTGCTTTTGATAACCTGCAGTGCGAATGTCATCATTATCAAGAAGGCTTTGAATTATGTCAGTTTTGCCAGGCTTTGGACATTCCATCTCAAGGAGGGCTGTAAGAACACCATGCAGGCTCAGCATACCCATTAGCAACAGATCTGGCAAGCCAGTAAATACTTAGGGAAGACGCAGTAATGAGAAACTGTGTACTGGATGGCTGTTGCAACCGGTTGACTGCAGCGCTGTACCGAAGAGATTTTCAACTGGGTCCCGACTCAGCTTTGAGGTCATTAAGTACTTGTAGATAACATTCTTTGTCATGCAGGTCAGCAACGACAGAACGCTTGCAACTGCGACTCTCAGGCTAACAGCAGTAGATGCGGACAGAAGCGACCTCGACCACCTGCATGCAGCTCCGATTCGGTCAGGCATATCAAAAACGAAAGAAGCTTTTGCACAGAAGCATATTCCGGCCGCAGAGCTTGGCTTTTACTGGATGTCATTATTTCAATGATGTCTCGGATCGTCCTGCAGCAAAAAATGCACCAAGAATTTATTTTCTAATATCCGCACTGTTTACGATCGTTTGAAGATTATGCTGGGGGGGCTGTCACATCCGGGCTGTCGTTGCCATCCGCACCATCATCTTGGGTTGATGAATCATGAATAGAGAGTTTTAGAATAGGGGCCCCAAACGTTTTGGGGCCCCAAAGAAATAGCGTCGACACCACTGCGCATGCGCGAGACGCTAACTGCGTTTGGGTTTTGCGTTGGGCACGCTATTTCGCCGATTTAGCGGGAGCCCCAAAAGTTTTGCGTCAACAAACATGGCGGCACCCATCGAAGCGGCGGCTCTCCGAGTACCAAACTCGGCTTGATTCTTGGTAACGCGTGAAGTTAGTAAGCTAGGAGAAGTGACTGCGGTTATCGCTTTCTCTCAACTAACGTGTGTAATGAAGATTGATTCATTAGACGCCGCTGATTCTGAATTCGATTGTCGATTTCATGGCTCGTAGGCCTAACGTGGATTAGCTTGGCTGGTGAAGGCACGTCAAGTTGGTTACTCAAAATTAGGCGCAATAAATCGCTTGCTGCTAATAGATTAACACCTTAATTGCAATTAAACGCAAAACCACGAAAGCCAAATTACTCTTCCTATCATAAAATGATATAGTTTATTTTAATATTTATTATAGCTTTTCTTTGACACCGTAGTGGCGCTGCAAGCGCAAGACGGTATTCGCAAACGCAAAGCCCTATTCTAAAACTCATCGCTCTTGCATGCCCCAACGCTAACACCCGCAAAGCTCTTTGGGGCCCCAAACTTTTGGGGCCCCTATTCTAAAACTCGCTTCGCGACGAGACAAACGCACTATCTTCGTGCGTGCAGCTAGGCACACTGCAACGCGTTTTCTCTCTGGTCTTCTATGACGCATTTCCTTTGAGAGGTAGGATGGCAAATCAGGCAGGAACATGGGCACCGCGGCGTCGGTCAGCGCCAGTTTAGCTCGAGGAATTCTTACTTCCTCACCGTTGATGAAGTGAACATAGTGGCGCAAAATACAATGTGCTTTAAAGTGCCTCTTCCGCACAGTTAAAGTCTCGGAGAGTGGCTTATCTTTGCAGTGAAAATTCTTCTCCCATTGTTTCCGCCGGTCATTGTTTTTAGGCACTCCAAAAAGAGGCAACGTGCGCCCATTTACTTCTCGAGAACCAGGATACCCGCTCTTGCATCCGGGCGCATAGCAATGCGTATCGCTTTTTTCTTTTTCTTCTTCTCTTACGTTATCCAAAAAGTGACGACAGGGCAGCATCGAACAGAGAAACGATCACGCTCGGCACTTTCGGTAGCTTCACTTGCAAAAACACGAAAAGCACGCTGGCTCGTAACACCAAGAACGACGCCGTAAAACGGTTGCAGCTACGCGGGCAACGCGGGCTCCAACCGGCACGGTCTCCTCGGGAAGAGCACACCAGCGCCTCTAGCGGGAGTCTTTGCTCTTGGCTTCACGCTGCCTGTGCGCCCAGCCCTCCGCTCTTTCCACTACCCAATACTTCTAGTTCACTGTAGTCCCGACCAACTGTGCATGCGCCCCTTCGTTCGGTATGAAAGCCGGTGCGCGGCGGCGGCGCGCCAGACGTAGACATGGGGTGACCAAGGAAGGTTCGCACTGCCGAGGAAGAAGCCGCTTACCAAGAATCGCGGCGCGCTTCTAAGCGAGACTGCCAGCGTCGACGCCGATTGGAGCCAGCACGGTTAGCCGAACTAGCCGCTGCAAAACGACGACGGCGAGCCGGAGACCCTGAGTACGCCCAGCGAGAGAATGCTAGGGAACGGGAGCGAAAGCGTCCGCTCCGAGAAGATCCCGACGTGAGAGAAGCCGAGAACGAACAATACCGATCAGCTCCGCTGTGTCTTCAGCCTTGCGCCACTAGTGCAAGCTACCCCGATTTTTTTTTTAACTGTTCATCCTTTTCGTTATAGACGCTTTCGAGCACGAACAGTGTCTTCGTAGCGACTTTTAGCTTGGTAGTAGTAAGTGGTTCATGTGGAAAGGGGAAATGTTGACGCTATCTTCTGCAGCCCTTGAGGGAGCACGGCTCAGCGCCAAGCTTGGTACCGTGCACTGGTGCGTCAAACGACGCCGTTGTTCGTTTTGTCACCTCTCTCCGAACTGCAGTGTGGAATTGGAAGCACAGAACGTCACTTTCTATCAGTGTGGAGCTTGTGTTGAAGACATTAGAATAAAAGGCGTACGTAGCGTCCGAAGTTTTTGATTGTAGGCTTTTGCGCATTAAAGTTCTGCAAGATCTTAGTGGAAGCTGAAGGAAAAATAATTACGCCCGTTTAGAAAAACTTGGCAGGATGTGCGAGATGGCAAGTACATAGCAATGACTTAACACTCTGGCTCCAACAGATGCGGTACGTGGATGATGGTTCGTGTTATATTATAGTGATCTGAATTGATTAGTGCGATTGTTGTACGTGGCCCTACGGGGGAATTAATTTCCAACAAACACCCAGCCGGCGCAAGAGCAAGTATCTGCTTACTCTAACGAGGTGTCCCTCTTCCCAACCACATCAGCTGTAGGGAGCCTACATGCAAACGCTGTTAAAACAGAGCTTGCATGTAGGCTCCCTAATCAGCTGCTGCACCAGCCGACATCTTCCGGCCGCGGTGCAAGTTGCTGTGGGAACTGTTTTAACAACGGAGGTGTTTGATCTTTCCGTTTTCACCCGCGTAACGTTCGCAAGAATTCGCCTCGTGATGGCGTCACTGCGCACAGCGGCGCCTCGCTTCACCTTGCGATAATCGATCAACAATCAGCTAATCGATCAACAATCAAGAAATACCGCAAAATGCTTGGGATGACTTGGTAGTGCTTAGGCTAGCCCAAATACTTGGCCAATACCTTGCGATAGCCAATCAATGGCTAATCGATCAATAATAAATAAAATACGGGAAATTCTGGGGATCACTTGGTAGTGCTTATAGCCTAGCCCAAACACGTGGCCAATACCTTGCGATAGCCAATCGATAGCCAATCAATAGCTAATCGATCAACAATCAATAAATACCGCAAAATGCTTCGGATGACTGAGTAGTGCTTAGCCTATCCCAAATACTTGGCCAATACCTCGCGATAGCCAATCAATAGCTAATCAATAATCGATCAATAATCAATAAAATACGGGAAATGCTGGGGATGACTTGGTAGTGCTTAGCCTAGCCCAAATACGTGGCCAATACCTTGCGATAGCCAATCAATAGCTAATCGATAATTGATCAATAATCAATAAATTTCGGAAAAGTATAACCCGTACGGCCAGGACCAGCTAGGTGCTGATCAGCTCCACTGTTTCTTTAGCCTTCGCCACTAGTGCAAGCTACGCTAATTTTTTTTTCTTTTTTTTTTGCGAGCGCTGCGCGGGGAAACGAAAAGCTTAAACAGCGCCGCTGTTAAAATAGCATGGTGTTTATACTGTGCCTCGAAGTCAGCCATATTCTGTGGCGTTCCTTAGTTATAGGAAGCCGTTTGTCGTCTGTCGCTCTGCATCATTTTGTTCTTGCCCTCTCGAAATCATAAACCAGAACAACAAAAAGCCTGCAAGCTCCTGTATTAACAGGAGAGCCGCTTTGTAATGGGAGCATCACGAGATTTTGGCAATGCCGTCTTCATACAGTTCACTGCCGCGCAGGAACCTCTTACGCAACCCACAAATTTATGCTGCTGTCCCGGACCACGCGAGCAGTGCGCCTTTGTTCATTATTACTGCCATTATTGTTCCTCTGCTTCCTGCCAAAAAAGTCGTATAGGCCCGTTCCAGGCGAGTCCGTCGACAGAATGCTCGTCGCGTTCACCGCGTCTGCATAGCGTCTGCATGCGTTTGTTCTGGGACGGCGGACTGAGCGCCCGAGGCAGACGTGTTTATACCGAGACCAAATCGCAGCGGCGTGCGGTGCTCCGCGGCCGCGCGCTATTTAATTCGTCACGGCTGCCAGACACAGTGAGCGTGTGCGGTTGTGAGCGTGCCCCGTGGCGAACGGAAGTCCCTCTGAGGTACGGCACGATCAACTGTTCAAGGAAACACAAAGTCGGTATTCTGCCACCGATTGGCGCTGAGGAGGAGGAAAACAAGAGGTGAAAGGCAGAGAGGTTAACCAGATTAAATGTTCGGTTGTCTACTCTGCACAGGGAGATAAGGTAAGGGCAGAAAAGATTAGAAAAGAAGAGAACATTAAAAAAAAAAAGGAACGCGTCAGTTCACACATCCTATAGTTTTTCATTAGGTCATGTTTCTTTTAAAAAGCACACTAGCGCTTTTAAAGCAGTTCGTGCCGACGTCGGCTGGGACCAGGGTCCAAGAATTCTGCCTTCCGTAAGGGGACGGCTGTCGGTCTTGTCGAGCGTGGTGCGGAGGACATTTCTTTGTGCACTAAAACGACGACAATCACACAGAAGGTGCGATATCGTCTCTTTGCACCTGCAAAATTCGCAATCTGGACTTGTGGCCATTCCGATAAGGTAAGAGTACGCATTTGTAAAAGCTACTCCAAGCCATAGGCGACAAATGAGAGTTGCCTCCCGCCGTGGTAAGCCATGCGGAAGGCGAAGCTTCAGATCAGGATCCAGGGAATGAAGGTTCTGGTTTTTAGGGTCTGCTGAATTCCATTGGGCTAACGTAAGCTCGCGAGCAAGCGAACGGAGCTGTCTTGCTGCGTCTGTTCTGGACATAAGGATAATGACGCAAGCGCCACTGGTATGTGAAGATCGAGCGGCTGCGTCTCCTTGCTCGTTTCCAAGGATACCACTTGGCAACCATTGAAATACGATGTCATGTCCTTTGTCAACTGCCCGATGGTGAATTTCTCGTGTGTCCGCGACAAGTCGTTCGTGGGGCCCACGGCGTAATGCAGAGAGCATACTCTGGAGGGCGGCTTTGGAATCGCAGAAGATGGACCATTTCTGGGGCGGTTCCTGATCGATCAATTGAATTGGTGCACGCAGAGGTGCAAGTTCGACAGCCAACGTTGATGTCAGGTGTCCTGAATGTTTTCACTGTAGATTTTGCTGGGACAAATACTGCAGCTGCTGAACTGGAGTGCATGACCGACCCATCGCTGTAAACATGTAATCGTGAAGGCCCATAGGAAGTTAATGTGCATGAGATGCACTTCTTATCGATGATTTGAGCCAGTTCTTTCCGATGAAATGAAGACGTTTTCCGTGCATATTGAATCATTACTAGTGAGGTTCTCCGTATTGTATCTATGTGCACTCGTATGCATAAATGTATGTATGTATGTATGTATGTATGTATGTATGTATGTATGTATGTATGTATGTATGTATGTATGTATGTATGTATGTATGTATGTATGTATGTATGTATGTAAATGAGTAAGTGCACGTTTCCAAAAAGACAGCAGGTTTGTGCAACATTGCAGAATCACATCCCAATTTCCAGCTAAGCTGCATCTTTCGAGCAGTTGCACTAAGAATTTCAGTTGCCTTTAATTAAACCTCACAGACTAAAACGTTGCTCGTATGTGATTCGCCCCCTTGCAATGTCGGCCACATATAACGCTTTGGAGCGCTTGTTTAGGCATTTTTTTAAACAAAGACCGCACTTCACCCATACACTTTTAACTCCCCATGCACACCAGCCAAACGTCCTCTTCCTTTTTTTGCCAAATTAAGTATGGGTGTCAGTTACAGTTGTTCCAGTACAACTATATAATTTCTACGCCTAAGCAATGGCCTAAGTAATTTACAGAGAAGGTCATAATTGACCCAGACACATAAAACTTTTGTCTGCACATCACCCATGACATGTCGCCTACTTTACTCAAATATTAACAAGGCGAGTTTATATAATATATAATATAACACATTTTTAATGAGAAAACGACGGTTCAGTAATTATTTGCAAAGCTGATTATTAACCCAGAAATGCTTACCTTTCGTGACACATTACACTTGACGTGCTTTTCCCCTCAATTTTCACCAAATTTAAGCACTGTGTGACGTAGAGTTCTTTCGGGACACCGGGAAGCACGACATATAACAACTGCATCATGCTTTCGAAAACTTCATGAAGGAATTTCTTACAAATGCTCCAATTTAAGCACACGTCTTTAACGTCGCATGCCCGTGGACGACAATGTCCACCCCCATTTTCAATGAGTTTCATCACAGCGGAGGCTACAGTTTTCGCACGCCAGTGGGCTCAATTTTGCTGCGTTCATAAAACATGCGTAGGGCTCCGGAGTATACACGAATGCGTAATTTAGTGCAAAGGTCCAATACAACTCGCGTGCTTTGATGTTTGCCTGCATATCACCAAAACGTGTCTCTTATGTTCACCAGATATAAACAAGGTGCCTTGCTTAGCAACAAGGACACGGTAAAAACCTACGGCGAACCTCGTACAAGGCATGAACATAGGCGGATAATGAGCATTCAGTAATTCTCTCTAAAGGTCACCCTTATACCAGAATTGTAAAAATTTCTCCGCTGAATACATCTATAAAGACCCTCATCTTGACCAAATTTAAGCACGGTCTGAAATTGAATTTTCTCGGGACACTGAAATATAGCAGATGGCGGCCGAATAACGATTTCGAGCGCTTGATTAAGAAAGTTTAGCAAAAGCAGTGATTAATTGACGCTCTTCAAAGCTTGCCCACACGTCCTCTATACTTTTCTTATTCCCTCAAAATGGTAGCTTGTGGCATGTTCAGCTCTTTCTGGGCATTAGGAAAACCTTCTACGCGGCCCGTAAAATACGCTTGTCAAGCTATCGAACGCTCGTATAAGTAAGTTACCGCAACGGTTTTAACTAAGCTACACATTTCAAACTTTCTGCCCTGGTCACCCATAACGTGGCCCCTATTACGCGTATCTCTAAATGTAAGGTTGATGCCCCATTTGGTTCTCCCAGGGCATGAAAGAAAATTTGCAAGCGTTTCGTCGTATATATACAACCTCTAAACAGGCAGAAAACGAGGGTTTAGTAATTTTCATTTTGTCCTAACTAGTTCAAACACTTCAACGTTTGCCTGCATATCATCACTAAGATGCCGAAGATTTCCTCTAAATATAAACTCGATGAATGGTCTCATTTGTTCAGGAAGCTCTGAGAACACGCATATAACGTTCTCGGGAGCTCCTAGTAGCCGTAACAGCTTTGCTGTACAACAAACAAGTGATCGATTTCGACGTTCCGGCCTTGCACTGCCCTTTATCAAGAGACCGGTCACGTGGACGTTTTTCTGCGCGGCCAACGTGCACACGCTCTAATTTTACTCCCTCTCAAGTGCCCGGCTACTCGTGTAGCTTCCAGGCACAGAAAACGTCCAGTGTCACGCCTGTGCAAGTGCCGTCTCCAAGCAAAAAGAGTGTGTTCTATCCGGCACTGAAACAATAGCGGACGTACCTGTTCACCTGCTCATCTAAAAGAAGCGCTCCCCCATACCTTGAGAACGTGTACGGGCGATTAATTCTGCGTCTTGGATCAAAACGTGTTTCCAGGGCAGCGATTAAGTTGCAGAGCAAAACTGTTTACAGGCTGCTGCAATTTTTCATCAACGTTGGCTATTCCAATACAGTAAAGTTATTTTCCCTAGAATGCGTATGGTTGAAATGTATCAACACAGCATGTTGAGGTGAGTTGTTAGGTTAACATTTTTAGAGATATCTGCAGCGCGACAAAGACAAGGGACAAGTAATGGACGACACGGTTGCAATGTATTGACAATAAGAACCAACTTTGCAGGATCCACATACAAATTTATATGATCGTATAATAATTCAAGTTGTTGTGTTTTTCTTTTTTATAACATTCATGAAACGTCGGAAAGAATAAAGACTGTGTAGGTTGTAAACATGTTACAAGATGCAATAGACTTCCGCTTTGAAACCAACTCTGGTTGCAACCGCCATGTTTCGTGAGAATTGCAACCACCCCTTTCTGTGAGAATGAGGTGACGCAGGAACGTTTCATGAGCGTTGTGGTTGAAGAAAACATCAGAAGGCTACACGTGCTCTTACCGCCTTAGACGTCTCCGTATGGGGTCGGAAATCCTGTAAACTGTAATACGTTTATAAGAAAGCCTTTTAACTCTCTGTTAACGGCAAGACAGAGCGACGTGCCGTTAAAGCAAGTCATCACAAAAGCAAATCACAGGAGCAACTACTGCTATTAACTCACTTTCCCACAGGGGTGTCGAGTGATTTCACTGACACCCTTGCCGGGGATGTCATTTCTGCATCATGTTTTTATTATTATTATTATTATTATTAGGAATGGGAAACAAAGTTGAGGGTTTCGCATCGTATAAGCTTCCGTTGCAGTTACAACTTTCCAGGCAGTCCTGAAGGCGTGTTGTACGGTAACGTTCCGCGCACTGTAACGACAACTGCTGCCGGTGGGTAAGAAAGTGTTGAAAGTGTGGTAAGAAAGTGTTGAACGCACCGAGTCTACGGCGCCTTACTTTGTCTGTAACAGTAATATATGTATATTTTTTTCATTTACTATAGAGTTTGTTTGAGAAAAATAGAGTCACTCGGGGCTCTGCGAGTAACTCTCGTTGACGTGGCCTCGTTTTAATACAGAATTCGTGCGCCGAATGTCGACAGCTCCACGCGGCCTCCTTGTAGGCTGCGGACACAGTCACACCAGCAGTTCGTCCTGCCGTCGCCTCGGGGCGCTTTTGGGTCGTTTCCCGCGAAACCGCACATCCGGCCGAACGGGAGCGCGCGCGGCCTCCTGGCGTAATTAGCATGGCCAGAGCAACAAACGCGATTACGAAAGGGGCGAAGGAAAAGAATGGAGTGCAGTATGCGAGCGATTATTAACTGCACGGTCACCGTTCTACCGCTCGTTGTTCCTACCTTGCCGCTGTCACGCAAATTGGCGCATGAACGGGGAAGCCGGTTATTACGCTGTTCTGTTCCGACCGTATACGCTAGAAAGCCCGGCAAAACCTGCTTCTTTCCAGTGAAAATTAAAGAGAACGGCAGCGTTGTTTACATCCGTAATGGGCCGGCTTCACCTATAATCTGAGTTCCTTGTTTTGCGTAAACAAATGCGGTCGACGAGCTAGAAAAAATACGCAGAAAAAAAAAACGGCCCACTTGGGTGACCTTGCAGAATCACAACCTAATTTTCAGCGACGCTATTGGCGCGACACTAATTTCTTGCGGTGGACAAAGGGCCGTTCGCAAAATAAGAGTTGATATCTGCCTCTCTTTCTCCGGGCCCGCTCACTGACTGGATACAACTTCGAACTTTCACGAAGAATGTTTTCTAGAGCCGTTCCCGAGTCGTTTCAGCCGGACATGTCGGGTAGTTCTCTCAGGTCATTTCGTTGAAAAAAACTCGACATCCCATGGGCACACCTCGTGACAAAATTTCGTTGGAAACACTGGCAACAATAGAATATGGGAAATACAGAAGAGAGCAGCAGCGCTTGCGGTGCTATTTTGTGACGATAATTTATACTCGATCGCGCAGAACTTTAATTGAAACGAGCGCGCCTCCTAATATGACTCCCCGGCCTACGCGACTGCATCGGACCAGGGGATCGCCCGATTGAAGCACGATGGGGAGGCTGTACTATATTTTAAACTTTATATTATGCATTACAGTGATTTTTTTTCGCATTGTTTTTGCTCTTCTGAATTCTGATATTTTTATATTATTCTTATCGTGTTGATAAAACATTCGACTGTTATAAGGCATTATACGTCACGTGTGACTATGGCGTCGCCCTGTTGAGCCCAAAGTCGCGGGTTCGAATCCAGACCTCCCACCACGGCGTCCTTCATAACCCACTGTGCATGTTCTGGTCAATAAACCCCGCAAGTGTGGCAAACTCCGCAATTCTGGCAATAAACCCCTCTGAAACACAGGGTGTTTCAGCGAACACTTTCAGAAATGCGTAAAGGCAGATAGCACAATTATAGTTAATGAGCTGGTCTACTCGAAGAGGCGCACATTACTTGGACACAAAACTGAAATGCATAATCAACTAATTAATAAAATTAACTAATGAAGTTTCTTAAGCTTATTAAGTTATGGCCTATATTGCAATTGACAAATTGCATATGGGCCATAAGGCGACCGGGTCCACTTAGAACGAGTTCTCAGGATGACACCAGTTTCGAGATATAAATTCCCGGACTTTGCGGAGAAATGCAGTTTTGTGCTTCAGTGCATAAAACGACGTTTTTCTTAAGAGAGTAACTGGAACGCCAATGCATTTCTCCGCAAAGTCCGGGAATTAATATCTCCAAACTGGTGTCATCCTGAGAATTCGTTCCAAGTGGATCCGCCTTGCCAACTCCACGGCTATAATTTGTAAATTGCAATATGGGCCATAAGTTAACAAGTTGAAGAACCTAATTAGTTGATTTATCTTAATTAGTCTAATATGCATTTAAATGTTTTGTGCAAGGAATCTCCACCTCTTTGAGTAGACCAGCTCACGAACTATAATTGTGCTATCTGCCACAGGCAACCTCTAAAAAATTTTTGAAAGTGTTCGCAGAAACGAACAGTTCTTTTTTCTTATAAGGTTACCAATAACACTGTCTAGGTCACCATTCATTGTTACTGCGTTCCCCATTTCTTGCCTCCTCTCCCACACGGGCACCCATGTCTCGCTGCATTACATAAATACAAGCATTCTGCATAAATGACATACGCCATAAATACGAAATAAAGGAGCGTAAGTAAATCAATCAAGGCTGCACTATTTTAAACAATTTATTCACCTTTTTTTTTGTTCTTTACTATACACTCACTAGGACGAAGAAAAACACACACAATGAGTCAGTCGCACGGGCGGCAGCGATGTCCATTATGGGCCGCGACTTCTTCGCGTACACAGAGCACCATGGCACAGGGGTGAGACGAGGCACATAGCACTCGGCGGGGCAGCGGCTTGATACGCGCCACGAGACCCGGAGGCGATCACGTGACCGCGATCACGTGGCCTGTGATTGGACGGTTCGCCGAACTGCGCGGGGTAAATCGCAGGATGGCAGAGGAAGTGTTTTGGAAGAATAAAGCTCCCGACGAAATATTTCTTTATACTAACTCTTGGCCTCCTTCATAGCATTTCATCGGTGCTTTTCATCGCAGTAAAGCAGTTTGGTTTTAACGCCGTTTCCTGGCAAACAACTCGCGACTTAATGTGTTCCACGAGTCGAATAACTACGGCCTAATTATCCACCACCAAATGTGCGGCGACGCTAATCGAATAACGGACAAGCGAGTCTATCAAACCACTGGGCCAGTTTGTTTTAAATTGATTACAGGGGAAACATCGTTTTTGAGAAGGCTTCTTTATGTAGCCTATACCTCATTTAGCCAAAGTCAGTGATTAACGCCCAGGTTCAAAATTACGATCAACGGGACAGCAGGAAATGGTCTACGCTGGTCTATTTCAATACCACATAGTGGCCTGAAACTAAAGCTACAACACGATTCGAGATGTTTACCTCCATTTAGCGCCACAGCCTATTTCAAGGGGGAGGAGTATAGGCTTATCGAATTGACTCTTTTGAAAACCCATTGAAAAGATTAAAAATGACAACTATGAAGGATTTAGAATAGAAATATTTCGCGTTTCAAATATATGTTTGATGGCAGCTAGGATCGATTAACTAAGCCAGTGAACTGATCAGACCATTAGGACGTACACTTGTCAAATGAATCCCGACGAGCAATAGATACAGAAGTAATCTGAACAAAAGCTAGCTCAGCAACCGACCAACATATATGGCTGTCAGATGACTGATGGATCAGTCGACCCAGCAGCCACTCAATCAATTCACTGGACAAGGGGCCTACAGTTCGCTCCCTGCTTACAAGGCAATGCCTTCACGCGCCTGCACTGTAAAATAATTTACACGCTAAAAGTGAATAAGGTGTAAATCGGTCTATAACTGGCACCCTTACACTGTGTAAGGCGTGAGTTACACTCTTTGTGTGGAGGGGTGCAAGTTATAGCCCAAGCTACAGACTCTTATAACTCACACCCTTACACCTTTTGGGTGTAAGGTGTCAGTTACACTCTCTGGGTGTAGGGGTGTAACTTATAGCCCAAGCTACAGACTCTAAACTCAACCCTTACACCCTTTGGGTGTAAGGTGTCAGTTACACTCTTTGGGTGCAGGGGTGCAACTTATAGCCCAAGCTACAGACTATAACTCACACCTTTACACCCTTTGGGTGTCAGATGTGAGTTACGCTCTTTGGGTGTACGGGTACAAGTTATAGTCCAAGCTACGTGCTCTCTGTAACTCACACTCTTACACCCTTTGGGTGTAAGTTCTGGCTTAGATCCTTTGGATGTAGGGGTGGAAGCTTTAGATTGATTTACACCCTTATTCACTTTTAATGGTGCAATTCGA
The DNA here is from genome assembly GCF_013339745.2 of Dermacentor silvarum. NCBI lineage: Eukaryota > Metazoa > Arthropoda > Arachnida > Ixodida > Ixodidae > Dermacentor > Dermacentor silvarum. The sequence goes on from NC_051163.1 coordinate 50,324,597, forward strand.
TTTACAGTGTACCCTATTCTCGTGCTGCGAAAAGATAGCTCGATTGGCCCGCAGTGTCGGTGCCAATACGACGTGAAACTGTCGGTTATTGACGAAAATATCACAAGGCAGACTTATTCTCTTCGCACTCTCGTTTCTATGAGTGAAACGTTTCTCTCTGGGGCTCCTTTAATCCAACCACTCGTCTGCGTTAAGAGTTCGTGTATATACCTTAGGTTTACAAAAAAAATCAACTACAAAAAGTTAGTGGTGTCACTCGGGCTAGCACTGGCAAGTCCCAAGCTATCGGAGGGCGCAAGACGGACGATCACGAACAAAACAAGAAATGAACAAACAAGTAAGCGGTTTGCCATTTAACAAAAATAAAAACAGCAATGCAAAAGACTGTTTTAACCGTACCGCCATATTTGCACAGAAATTTGCAGAATACGCAATACAAATTTGCAGAAATTTGCAGAATACGCAGAATTTGCAATACGCGAAGAGATTGCCACTACAGCTTCCGCCTCGCTCCTTTTCCCCACTTTTTTTTTTCTTTTGCCTTCAGGACAGGAAGCGTCTCGACATGCTAACGTGTAATAGTAATCCTGTTCGGCAACTCAAAAACTTGAACTCTCGTTTATCGCGTTTGAAACTGCTACTAGTATAGGGGTGCAGTTTTGGCCATAACGTGCGCAGTCTCGTCAGCGACGGAGGGAGGGCAGTGCGTGCGTGCCTGTTCGTTTACTGACTTTGTGACGCGTATTGGAGATCTATAGTTAAGCGGCGCGGTGAGAGAAACGTGCTGGGCTGCTGTTGCGGCGGCACTTCCAAACTACCTTACAAACAGGTACGCAAAGCGACAGATGACGTAGGCGAGCCTTTCCGTTCTTTTTCACGGTGAGATTAATCGGAGAGCCTCTGTGCCTACACGTTTGATATCTTGCTCAGAGAGGCAACAGCCTGGCTATGTCAGACAACGTGTACATATCAAGGCGAAAGCTCACAGTCCGCCAATTCCACAAAGAATTGCCTGCGTACTGTGTCCAAACGACAGCACCGAAGAGGCAGCGGGATCGTGACGTGGCCATTACTGCGCCGCTTATAACTCCCAGCACCTTGACGTCACATAACAGAGTCACTTAGTCAGTGACGTCACTGGTGACGTAATTGTTCGTCTGTGTTGTGTTGAGACTCCCGAACACGTCGGCAATGTGGCATTTCCGGATAATGAAATCCCTACTGCAGTTCACAACGCTGTTTTGCAGCGAGTGACGCCACCACTGACGTGACTGTCAGGACTGTGGGTGACAACACCAGTGACGTCACCAACAAATTCAAGTCACTAATGAAATCATTTACTGAAGTGGCGTCACTGGTAAAGTGAAGTCATTATTTACGTCATTCTCTACAATTCAGTACCAATGAGGTCACTGACAAAGGTTCGTCAGTAGTGACATCTTTCACTGCAACTGAGCACCAAATTGCAAAGCGGTCGCGAGTCACAACGTAACAGGCGGAACCGACACTGGGCTGACATTTCCTTTTTGTGTGTAGGAGTCTAGGAAATCTGACGCCACGACTTGTAACTTTGCTGGCGTAGACGAGACTCGTGAGCCGAACCCAAGTGACTATTTGAGTAGGTTTGGCAGACTCGGTCGGTGATTTCCGCGGACACGGGAATGGCCCCATGCACCATCCACAAAGCACTCCGCTGTTGCCACGTTGAAACGCCGCAAGCTGCTGGTTTCACTCAAAGTTCGAACCATGTGTGAAGAATAGATTACACACCACACAGTTACATCTGTCTCGAGGACTCTCAAGTAAAAGGCACTTTGCGTCATGTTCCATTGCGTCACACCACAGCAAGTCACACGCAGTCTTTTCCCCCTTCGTAGGTAGCACACTGGGAAACCGCAAGCGTCTTTCCAGGCTCTTCAGTCCATTGCCACCGTCTTACACTTCACCGCAAGTCAGCACAAAGCACCCAGAAGAGTGGAGACAGGACGAGTATGCACAGATTATTTCGCACCAAACTTCGCATATCGTTTAGAACTTCCGTATCGACGATTCGCGCAAAACATTGTAAGCAAAAGGCTAGGCCTTACACAGCATAAGTTCGTCTTCTTTCCTCAGGCAGTGGACGACCAGAAGATGTATATCATTGTCGTAGTCGACGAGTTACAAGCACCATTAAGAACAACAAAAAAGGAAGAAAAAAGAAACGATGGAGCAGTAGGACCTGCTCCCAGTGACTAAGTAATGCGCAGGGCGTTGGCCTTTATTCCGCGGTTTGACCACCGGGACATTTGTAAGTGGAACACACCATCTAAGGAACTCTCGACACGTGCTGTGCCGCTGTCCTCTCAACCACGCGAGTATTGTGAGCGTACGGAGCCTGAAGCGAGTATATTATGCATGGAAGACCATAGATATCATAGACATCTGTGGAGCACGACGGCTAAAAAAAAACGCGAATATGTGGGCTGTCACTACACGTAGCGCTATTTGAATCTTGCTGGCTCTGTAAAACGATTAGCTGCACATTGAAGGACTTTGCCAGGTAAGAGAACGATAGGTAAGTGAGCCACGAACTGTTCCTTTTCCATATCGCCTGGCTTCTAGCTCATACACGAGACAGCTCCTTAGATACAATTCCATGTCTCCGTTCTCATGACACTATTGACACACAACCCAACCGCACTTTGGTGATGACTTGACAGCCGACTCTGGCACAGTAAGACTCAGCATCATGATTATCCTCGCCTGAGCTTCTCCGGTAGTGCAAAAAACGTTTGTAACAATGCGAATTCTTGTTATGGCAGGGTCGTGCTCGGAGTATAAAGATGTAGAGTGGAAATCGCTTGGTTTGAGTAAGACGACAAGCGGACACCTCACAAAGTTTCGGGACAGAGTTCCCCAGCGCAATTGGTCCATGTCTCGACATTTTAGTGGGAGGAAACAAAAAAAAAAGATTTTTTTTTCGCGCTCTAAGCGGAACAAACGGCCCGCCTCCCATATTGGCAGTTAGACTTATATACAGGTTGAGAAAGCGGGCAAACAAACAAACAAAAACTAAGCAAAACGCGATCGACCGCACATGATGCAGGCGTGTGGTGTTTCACAGGTACAGCGTCCCGACCTTCTTGCCCGAGCGTTCGGCTGCGGCCGCGATCTTCGCCGGCAAGTCGGCGTAGATGAACTGGTTCGCCTTGAGCTCGTTGTGCAGTAGCAAGTTGTACCTGTTGTTGGCCTCGACGTCCCAGAAGAGATTGCTCAGGGACTTTGGCCGCGACAGCTTGTGCGGAGGCACGGATCCTGTGCGGTCGTGCTTAGACCCCTTGGAACCAGACCCCTTGGACCCGGAACCCTTGGAGCCGCCGGAAGAGGCGCCGCCGCCCGAATTGCTCGAGTCTAGGGTGTCGTTGAAGTCGACGGCCAGGTTAGTGAGCGACTTGTACCGGATGTTGAACAGCGGCGACGTGGTGATCGTCCCGTTGACGGGCTTGGCTCCGCGGCACGTCCTGGCAGTCCTCGACGAGGCTTTCTGGAATATGGCCGTCGGAGGCGGCGGCGCCACGGACGTGTTAACGCTGCCCACGATGACGCCGTTGGGGCAGTGGTGGTGCGCCGGACACGGAGGGTGGTGGTGGTGGTGAGGCCCGTGCGGGGGGTGGTGCATGGACGGGTCCTTGACGCTCGCCGCGGCGACGGGGATGCGACCGGCGTTGCGGAAGATGCGAGGCTTGGCGCTTCCGTTCCGGACCTGGTGCGAGCTCTTGACGAACAGCTTGTTGTTGGGAGGCCTGGGCACGCCCGAAGATCTGGGGACGCCCGACCGACACGTCGGAGCGACGCTGCCTCCTTTGGACTTGTGCTCGTCCGAGCAACGTCTCATGACAGCCTCGTAGACGTGCGAGTCCGTGTCCTTGGCTCGCGGGTTCGGGGAAGACTTCAACGGCGGCGCGGCCGTAGGCGGGGAGTTGGGTCCAGGGTCGGTGGCAAGCGAGTACCGCCTGGCCGGGATGGTCTCTATGGGAGGCGGCAAAGGCTTTTCCCGTGACGCCACCGAAGTCACGGGAGCCGGCGGCGGGGAAGAAGGCGACTTCTCGCATTCGTTGTTGCTTTCGCCGACTCCCTGTATGAGCTCGGTCTTGATTTTCTCCGGCAGCGGAGCGAAGCCAGCGGACGTAGTCGTAGATCTGGTCGATCTCCTCGTACCGGTAGTCGTCGGGCGCGGGCGTGGACTGGACCCTCTCGACGCCGTTCGTCGGCGGCACGACGGCGGTGGCGGTAGCGGGTGGACTTTGTGGCGGCTTGCTGTTCGGTTCGGAGAGACTCCGCTGCGGCGGCGTCTTGGACGAGAAGAAATCGCTGCTGCTGCGCGTCGTCTCCAGGACTTCGATGGCGTCCATCCGGTCCTGTAGTCTCTTGCACCTACCAAAGGAGAAAGAACACTTTTGTCCACAGCCGTTCAGCATCAAGTTCAATGAGGCTTTCTTTGGAGCTAGTTTCGGCGTAGCATAAATACTCGGCACATCAAAGGCGACCAACACCCTGAAGCGGTTCACCCTGCCGGCGATGACAAGATGCCAAAGACAGCCTCGTAGGTTCCACAGGCGCAACTCGACATCGCAACACTTTGGAATGACTGACGAAGAACCATTTCGCAATGACATGCAATTTCATTCGTTCCCAGATATGCTTCGATAAGTGATGCGATAATAAACTGCGCTCAGGTGCTGGTCAAAAACAGTCAACACTGCACTTTACCACTATACACCTAAGAAGTACGCTAGCTCTGCGCAAAATATGTCATGCGTTCAATGCTGTCGGACCCAGCGAACCCATAACCTTCTCCCCAATACCAAAACGATTGCAGTATTTCCTCCTTAGCATCAGCCGTGAAAAGTACGGGCCATCCTGCCGATCAACCTTGCTGAACTTTACTTCTTAAGATTGACCTTACGAATACACCCCAAACGTCGAAGCCATCGACCGACTTGCGTGTTCCCTGCTTCCTTCGGTCACAATAAACGCTAACTACAACTACTTTAGGCTACTATCGACCGACATAATACATGAATGGCACGCGGGGTGTGTTGCGGCCAAAACTGACCATCCCCTACATCTGCATATGTGATAGTTCGCGAACATGCTTTGCGGAACCACACGAAACAAAGACTTGGAGAAAAACGAACAAAAGAAGATCATTAGATCAGCCTGTTTAAAGCAACTGTATTTCCAGCGTTTAAAGACGACGATGACGAAACACGTGAAGCCATGTCGAACTTTTTTGGTAGCGCTCCCCCACCGTCATCGGGACGGGATATAAAGTAATTTTCATTATCTCGCGCTTCGACTTACTTTTCCGTGAGCCTGGTGTACTCGGGCATCTGCACCAGGGCCTCGGCGTTCTTGGGCGGCTGCAGGCGCAACGGCGAGGACTGAGGCAGCGCGAGCGCTGGCGCGTCCTTGACCAAAGGCAGGGCGAGCACGCACTCCTCCCGCTCGACGCCGTACAGCCGCAGCTCGGACGTCTTCAGGCCCGACGGCGCCGGCCTCCCGTGCACCAGGCGGACCATGAGCGGGAACCGCTTGCAGAGCAGCGTCTTGACCGAGTGGACGCCCGAGATGTTGCCCTCCTTGGCGATGGGCGAGAACTTGCCCCGGGACTCGGCCGCCAGGTACACCGTCTCGCCGGCAGATGTCAGGCAGCGCAGGAAGCGGCCGTGCGGCGCTGAAGACCGCAACCTCGCCAGAGAGGCTCGCACCATCGGGGACGTGTGCTGCGAACGATCGGTTTTGGAGCGCTAGGTTAGGGCCCAAATAGACGTGTAAAATGATATGTGGTTACAGAACTGCGTTCCACGGCCAGATCTGGCTCTTGTCTGTAAGCATTGGCGCTAGTGCAGGACATGAGGGCAACGTTGGTTGGTTCCTTCTGTAGAAACGGTAAAAGGAAACTTTTCGCCAAGATATGTACCATCCCTGCTCGACTGAGCAAACCGTTAAGAAAACTTTCATTTTCCCTACTCACATAGATGTCAAACAAACAAATACTACCATTAGCCAACCACTCGACCGATTTGAATCGAGCTAGCTGTATTTATGAGGAAAAGGCAAATCAAATACTACAGACTGCCGATAGCAAAACTGTAATTTACGGCTTGAACTCCTGCACAAAAAAATCCTAAAAATTAGTATTTTTTTAATGCCGCAGAATGTTTACAGCTCTATATATCACCACTTTGTCAACTAAATCTCTTAAATAGTTTAAGGCGCACACATGTGTTATATTAGTTCACGGCTTATGCGAAATCTATAGAACGTTTACGGGAGTTTCGCAAAAGTACTATCATGAAATTCTTATATATCAACTATATCAACGTTGTCAGCTTGAGATGTCCCAACAGGTGTAATCTGCTGAATTGTGGTAACCTTTTTTTTTTATTGCTTAGAGAGTTTCAAAGTTGATGCTTGATATCTCTTGTATTCCAGATTTACCGAAGTTTGTTTCAAAATAAATACGTGGCTTAAATAAAGTAATATGGTTCCTGCAATCAATACTTGTATGTTCTTCATTACTTTTAAATGTAACAATGCTCATAACATTCAGTGCAGTGGATGTCGATCATCATTTCTCCGTTCCCGTGGGAGCTCCCGAAGTAAGGCTTCTTCTTAACCTGGATCGACTGTAGCGTCCTCGTCTTGTCAGTCACTCGTACACGAAGCTTCTCATTTGCCTGATGCGTTGTCGAGATGTGTAATCACGCAAAAAAAGTTACTTGCGATAGCAGGTTCAACTTCGTGATTGCACTGGTCCGTGCCATCTTGTCTGAAGCCTCTTGTGTGTCGTACGTCCTATCACGCAAAAAAATGACGTTACGGTTGCGAAAGTACGCGCCGAAATCTCGAAGAAAACCGCCGTCTTTCGTCTAGCGCACGGTAGACGGGGCCACAATATGACACCTTAGCAAGTAGAGACCTCCTCACAGTGTCTGCACCTTACTGAAGCAAGATCTCGTAAGCCTTTCAGGCCCCCTCTTTGCTTACAGGTACGCTACATGGTCTATATGCTGCATCCCGTACTATGAGCGAAGGTCACAGTTGAGCGCTATGCGTCTCTCTAATGAGTTTATCCTGTCCTGGCACTATTCTATCGCTGCAGTAACACTTGTACGAGTTGGTTCACACTGGGACAAAAACGCAGCGCGGCTGACGAAAGGACAAGAAGAAGCACAAAGCTACATCACAAGCGCTGAAATGTAGCTTAGCATCGAACTCACCACGGCGATTGCGATGTAGCCTTGTGTTTCTTCATGTCCTTGTCTCAGTCGCGCTGAGTTTCTATCCAAGCCATTCTCACACTTTCGTAAGTTCGCTCTGCCGGCGCGGTCACTCACCTCCTTGACCACGACGAGCGTCTCGCCCACGTGCAGCGTCCTCGTCTTGTCCGTCACCTGCTCGGGGTCGTCGGGGTGCGCCAGGTGCGCCTTGACCGGCTCGCGCACCAGGCAAGTGTCCGGCGAGCGGCGCATCAGCTCGGCGACGCTCTCGAAGCAGCGCGACGCCCGGCCGTCCTCCGAGAGGATCTCGAACCAGCCCCGGTAGCCGTCGGGGATGGCCAGCCGCGGTCCGATGGCCACCACGCGCTGCCGGTTCTCCTTGAACTTGACGCACTGCGCGCTGATGCGCAGCCGCGCGCCCAGCGGCGACAGGAACACCACGCTGCTCAGGCCAGGCGAGGACAGCGAGGGGACGCCCACGTGACGGTGCTGGCCTCGCACCACGCGCGCCACCTGTGTCCGGCCGAGAGATCACGTGAGGTGAGTTTGCAATAGGCGACACATATGCACACTGGCGTCATCCAGGTCGCCATATTGCAGTACAGCTTGCACGGTGAAAAGCTGCGCGTTGTCTATAGATCCGCTTATATCCGGCAGCACAATGGAAGTTGTGAATAGTACTAAATGGCATACGTGACGTCATGCGCATACTTTATGTGGGAGGCTCTTCGAAACTCCCCAGACGCGCCGTCGTGACGACTGCTTCCGGCACCAACTTTCTGGTAACCCCGCACAAACGGGAGCTTTAGAGTTGGCCCACGGGGCTAACCGCATATTTAACGCTCTATAAATTTCCCTCGGGAGAACGAACTTTACATTCCCTACGCATATGCGCTGAGAACGAGCTGCCCGAGTTGAACGACAGCGCGTCTTGAATGTCAGTGTAGTGGCAAGTACCTCCGTGCACTTACTTCCAAAATTACTCAACACTATGTCACGGCGAAGACCACAACGGCCCTTTGCTAGGTATAGCGTCCATCATCACCGTCAGACAAACGGTGGTTTCTATGTCATCTTTGTATCAGTCGGGCGTTGCTCGTAATTCATCAATCATCACCAACTTTTCAAATTTCTAGTGTTTTTCCTGTACGTCGCACGCAAGCAAAAGTCTAACACGGTAGATGACAATTGTCGCTGCAGTGTACGCAAGCTAAGAAAACCACGGAACGCACATCAAAAAAGTATAATTACCTTGAGCCTCAAATTGAAAAATTCTAGCACACCAATTCAAGTAGCATTGGGATTCGAAAGCCGCCACGGCGAAATTAATGTGCAAAAGATGCTGATTAGGCAAGAGAATCGACGCTGGACCAATGCTAGATACGCACTCTAAGAGCATTAAGAAAATTTACGTCACATCAATCACATCAACTTCATGTGACCGCAAGGTGACACTTATTACTAATATTATACAAAGTCGCAACCTCTCTATATATATTTCATCTTAATCACCTTAATTTTTCGGGTTGGGGGAAAGATGTATATATATATATATATATATATATATATATATATATATGACGAGCCCTAAAATTTTACACCCTTCAGTACCTATCTTGTTCATTAACAACTATATATATATATATATATATATATATATATGACGAGCCGTAAAATTTTACACCCTTCAGTACCTATCTTGTTCATTAACAACTATCGTGGTCAATTTTGCACTTAGTTTATTTAACAAACACACTAGGCTCGCCACATTCCTGTCAGAAGCACCACGTGACGCTGAGACGCGCAAGTTGTTCTGACGAGAAAGTGTACCTGACGCGCAGCGTCAAACAAAAGCAGACATATACGCAACATTGTTGACGACTATCGCTACGGGACACGATAAACAGTAAAAGCTGAGAGAAAAGATAAGTGAGGTTGAAACAAGCACTTTGATTCATTCAGTGATATCCGATGTTGCTGCTTCTGGGTGTAACATTACCTGGGGCTCGGGAAACTTCTGCATGAACTCCTGCAGGGGCACGCCGGCGTCGTCCCAGCGCACGGCCGACAGGTAGACGCTGGCGTCGCTGCCCGACATGCTGCTCTCGGCTTTCGGACCCAGCTTGACCACGTGGAGAACAAGCACAGGAATCTCGGAGACAGGGAGCGCGCTGACTCCCCCGCTGGGCTTCTGGCTTCGCCGGCTTCCCTGCAGAAAATAAACCGTCCGCACGTCAGCGTCGACATGTCTCTCACAGTTGTTGCGCTTGCGAATGTACTGCTCTGGTGCAACCCGACTGATCTGCGTTTTCTTTTTCTCTTCGATACATGGGTCGGTATTCACAAAAAGGTTCCTATGCAAAGATAGTTCGTAAGAGCAAATTCTAGCCAATCCCGATGCTGAACACATTATTAGCGAATGCGACAGGCCAGTGGCAAGGATCACTGGCGAACGAAGAAGCTTTGCGAGTAAGGCCCCCGATCGTCAGCCGGTGTCGGCACCTGCAAGTTGAGTCAGCTGCTGCTTTTTTACATAACATTATGTGATTATCTCGACTATCGCTTTTTCATTTATCTGTTATTATATATTCTTACTATCTTACAGGTTTACTCTTGTTTGCTCTAGACCAGTCGCAACAGATAGCCGAGGTAATTTCGCATTCAATCTCATTAAGGCAACTGAAACAAAACAGAACACGAGATAAAAATAAAGAGATTATGAATACAGGGTCCGTGCTTTCAGTTGACGATGATTGGCTGAACTAGTTGCCAGAAGTCCGGCGCACCACGTCGCGTCGGACGCCACGTCACGAAAAAAGTGAACGTTGGCTCCACTTGACCACGAAGGGTTCATGGATGACCATTAGATTCGTTTCACATCTTTCCCCGTCCCCTACTGCAGTATAGCCAACCGGTCAGCTGTTCTGCTTAACCTCTCTGCCTTTCATCGTTTTATTCTCTCTCTCTCTTACGATGCATCGCGTAAAACACACGCGCTCGTGTACTATAGTAAATATGTATAAAACTCACACTCTTACACCAAAAAAAGGGGTGTAAGGGTGTGATTTATATACCTATTTACACCCTTGTTCACTTTTAAGTGTGTACATTATCTTACAGTGTATGACCTAAGATGTTTCGTGTCTCCACAAACGATTCGAGTCACAACGAATGGAAGGTTATTAAGCCCGCCACAAAGCCCGTCACTTCCGTCTAGCATTCGTTTCCGGTACATAGGACAGCTGGTCCAACCAAGCGTTCCTCAGAATGTGTAAACACGAGAAAGATATAAATGGAAAAACGCAATGGCTGCTGAACGTTGTGTTCACACTAAACATATTATGTCGCATAGGAATGTTACATACCCTCCGATTCTGGGTTACATGGCGAATGGCTCGACAAATAGCGTGGAAGCATCGACGCGAGCAGTGCAAGCAGAAGGTAATTAAGAGTCGAGCAAGGAAATGGAATCGTTTGTTCACTGCGAGCACACTTGAAACACCGTCAATACGTGCACACATGGACCCTCCGAAACGAAATGTGGGACGGATATATCCGAACGAGAATGAAGACGTGGAAACACCCTCTTTTGCGTTTGTGCTACGTTGCGATGAAAAAAAAAAACGGGATAATGATCGTTACGAATCTTAAGTAGGGCACTCGGCAAGCAGTGACTCGCAACTAAGTAAACGAGGCAGGCGAGCGCGCAGTGAAACGTCCCGTAACTTTACTTTCAAACGCACGTTCAGACATCTGGTATGTTTGCAGGAGAGGCAAAGGCAAACGCGGCAAACGAAATATCGCGGCGACAGAGTGTACAGGATGACACCTAGAGCATGCTCCGCAGCTCCTTCGATTCGACAACGCAAAGAGGTAGGGGGATTTTCGATGCGCTTGAACGCCGTTAAATAAAGAGCTTCGGCATAGCGGACCCAAAATCTTTGCGCACGGCCCAATTACAAAGTTTATATAGACTTGGTGCTGCATATCGTTGGTTCTGTCTCAAGTTTGGAAAAAGCCCACACGCTGGTGCGTGCTAAGGTCCTGCGCCCGAGCTGCATCGTTGAAGCCTGGCACCTAACAAGCGTAAAATGATTCACTCCCCAGCCCAGAGAGAGACACGTGAATTACTGCAGTTCCTGAAGTCTAGAGATCTCAGTGAGCGACTGCAGTTTCTATTTGCGTCTCTCGGAAGCTACGCCATGACTGGTTTCTCTCTTTTCTTCCTTCTTTCCTTCCCTTCTTTCTTTCTTTTCATCCCTTATATAGCCTCCTTCTCCCTGTGTAGGATAGCGAACCGGACGTGCGTCTGGTTTTTAACTCTCTGCCTTTCCCTTTCCTCTTTTTTTCTCTCTCTCTCTTTCTTATTGATCGCGGCATGAAAACAATCTTTCAATGATTCCGGCCCATTCCTCACACACAAGCGATTGAAATTTAGAAGTTTAGAGCCCCACATGCTTCCCTCAGATAATTATACTTATGACTGGTAGCTCTCGCACATAATTACTAATTGCGCTGGAAACTTTATTCTTTTATTCTCAAGTTCCCGGAGAATTACAATTGTTAGTTACACCGGAAAACGTTAACAACAACCAATAGTCGCATTCAGGAACCGAAAGTATAAAGACAGGATCAAAATCCTACACGAGAGATTTAATCGTATACATACAAAAGAAAAAAAATTAAGGCACACCACTTTCTGCTTTTCCACGCGTTACGTGCCCACCGAGAACGCGCCAACTCATTTCACATGCGAGCGGTACATCGTTTGCACGTTCGCATCGTGGGAGGCACTGCGCGAAACCACCGCGCCCAACGGTGCAACGTAAAGCACTGCACGTGAACACGGGCGCATCCGCGTTTAACCACTTCCGCGTTGAAGATGCGGCCCCCGAGTTTATCATCTTTCGCTTCAACAACAACTCTCGCAAGCGCGGCGCAGGAGGTCTTCTTCTCAGAGGAAATGGGGCCGGGCGTAAAATGGACGACCCTTCGAGTAAGGGCTTCGCAAAAGACAATCACAGAGAGTGAAGCACAAAAACACACAAAAAAAACACACACACACACCCAGAGAGTGGCCGCGGGGAGCGAAAGGCTTGGAACGACGTGCTCCTTCAAGAGCGGATGCGTTGACAGTAATGAGAACGGGGGAGAAGAAGAACGCACGGGGAGAGGAACCTACCACAGAGGGCGCTTCCTGCCTACGTGCTTAAGCCTACGCTCCACCACTTTAAATCTCGCACACACAACACCTAGAGAGTGGCCGCGGGGAGCGAAAGGCTTGGAACGACGTGCTCCTTCAAGAGCGGATGCGTTGACAGTAATGAGAACGGGGGAAAAAAAAGAACACGCAGGGAGAGGAACCTACCACAGAGGGCGCTTCCTGCCTACGTGCTCAAGCCCACGCTCGACCACTTTAAAACTCTGCAGCGCTTTGCGAATTGGTCTTCGCGTCATTTTGCGTGCGGGCATCCGTTTAGGGAAAGCCCGGTGCTTTCTTTTAGATGTTCAGATCTGACAAAAACATGTATCGTACAGAATGGTAAACTTTTAGCTGGAACACGCAACTAGCATATGCAATAGAATATTGCTGAGATGTGAAGGTAAAAGTCGTAATTTTTTGCGTTCAGTTAATTAGATCAGCCACATCTTTTTGAGAAAAACTATTAAATGTTTAGTTCTGCTGGCTTTGTTACTAGATTTGGTGTTCCTTTTAACTGCGAACCGTACTGTATTTTCTCTACGCACTTTCGCCATGTAAATAAGCGGCGCCATTGAGAGTGCTGTATGAAGTTTTACTATTTTTCCGAAATTTAGGCGCGCTCACCTAGCACGGCGCCGAGCTTTACACATATCAACAACTCGAGAAACCGTGACTCAGGATAGTCTTCTCGGTAGAGAATGTGAACGGGCATAGAACGTTGGAAAGGTTCGCAATATACAATCACAATTAATGAGTGAAGAAAAAAAATAACTTCACAGTGGCAGAGCGAAAGCCTTGAAACGTCGTGTTCCTTCGAAAGCGATGCATTGACAGGAACGAGAAGGTAATGACAAGAAATAAGAGATTTGAGAGAACCTTTCATGGGGCTCGCTTCCTGCCTACGTGCCTCAGGCCTACGCTCTACACGGCAAAATAATTTAAACCCTTAAAAGGAAATAAGGGTGTAAATGTGTCTTACTCACACTTTACACCCTACTTTGATGTAAAGGTGCGAGTTATACACCGACTTACACCTTTTTCACTTTTTTAAGGGTGTAAATTAGTTTACAGTGTACCACCGTAAAACGGGACGCCGCTAGGCGAGTTGTTCCTCGAATTACTCTCTAAAGACTCGGTACAAAGTAACACTAAAGGAATAACACTAAACTATATGTATACCGGTGAGCTGATCGTTGAAAAACTTGTATTACCATTCAAATGGCGGGAAAATGTCCATTTTTACTGCAGAAGACGACAAATGAAATTCCGGGCTTTTTTTTTTTTCTTTTTTTGAGCCAGAGCCTCGGAGCCTATAGGTCAGCACGTGACGACACAGATTTCAATGTATCTTCTAGTATGGGGTGGTTTCAGCGGCAGTAAAGCCCTCGAAAGTTGACGCCCTCATTAGCTGGCGCCAAGTATACGTGAGAGCGCAGCAGCTCCTGTCTGCTGGCAAATCACACGTTATCTTTGTTTTCTTTCTCAAGAAAGGGAAGCTACGTCACCGACCATTTCCGGTGTCCAACGATGCAACATTCAACGCAGTGGCCAATCACCATTCGCACGTAGCGGCTGCTTCGGTAATCGACCGCGTATTTAAAAAGGGATGAAACAAGGCCTACGTCTCACCCGATCCAGCGGCCTGGAAACACAGTACGGTAGCCAAAGTGCCAGCCAATCACTATGTCCAAGTAAAGCATAAAGGACGCGAGTGGTCGGTCACTTATTGCTCTTACAGTGTCGGATGCTTCGCGAACGAAATACGTCATTGGCTATCGCCAGCTCTTCGTCCCGGGCCAGCCTACAGCAGCTGGTCAGCAGCTGCTCATCAGCGAAAACAAAAAATTGGCGCACTAACCGATCAAGGATAATTCTGATGCTTACCGGCAGCTCTGCTAATGCGACTGGGATCTTCATTGGGATCGTAAACTGAGCCCTTTGGTACGTATACATCGAGTTATTTGTGCAGCGCTCACGAAAACACGAAATTACAGCAAAGGAACTGCACAGGACACGCTCTAACCGAAACTAAGACTTATTACAAGATTGCTAACATATGCGTATATTTAGGCAAAGGAAACATTAGAAGAAGAAACAAGATATGTCATAACACATCGATACTCTTAGGGCCACATAGCCGGGAGTCAGCGCGTCTCATGACCTTCACTGCATAGTTTCGTTTTTCGATAACTCTGAACTAACTAATGCTATGTTGCGCAAAATACTGCAGCCGACACAAGCACAATGCAGGCGCGTGCGAGTTACAAGGGCGTGTTAGAATTACCCTTTCCCCCTCCCCAAGTGTAGGGTAGCCAACCGGGCACATCCTTGGTTAACCTCCCTGCCTTTCGCTATTCGTTTCTATCTCTCTCTCTCTCTCTCTAGAATTCCAGACCAACTAACCGGAGAGACAGTAACTGACTCTATAGGGTGTCACACATAGGGTTCCATTGGCGGTCATGAGAAATCAAAGCGAACCTGCCGCCGAAGTTGCAATTTCAGTTTTTTTTTTTTCCACACACGGCACGCCTCAAGAATTGCCTTGCTGGTCGATGCGATGCACTTTCGCTCGTTAACGCGCTGTATTTGACGTTAATTACCACTTCACGAAGATGAACTGACTAGCTTCGACCAACTAGCGCATAGCTATTCCTCGCCCATCTGCGCGGTTCCTGCGCAGCAGGGTACATGTGGGACGGCTAATGGTTTTTCGATCGCCCGCTGCCTCAGAGCCACAAAGCTTGACAGTTCGAACAGATGAAAATACATTTAATTACAGGAAAAAAAAGATAACTAAACGACAACTACGGTACGGAAACAGAGGGGGGATGATAGAACGAGAGAGCGACGAAAATAGATAGATAGATAGATAGATAGATAGATAGATAGATAGATAGATAGATAGATAGATAGATAGATAGATAGATAGATAGATAGATAGATAGATAGATAGATAGATAGATAGATAGATAGATAGATAGATAGATAGATAGATAGATAGATAGATAGATAGATAGATAGATAGATAGATAGATAGATAGATAGATAGATAGATAGATAGATAGATAGATAGATAGATAGATAGATAGATGTGCCGAAGAGCACATCCCGGAACTAAAATTTACTGCCTCGCTAAAGACCATCGGCCGCGGAGCCAGTCAGGATGGAGAGCAGTGACGTTTCGGGTCGTCCAGCTCGTTTTACTCTCGTAAAGCTGTGCAAGAAAGAAAAGAAAGAAACAAAGAAAGAACAGCGGGAATGGATAAAGACGGCGCGACTGCGTGATGTCGGAATTAATGGATCTTTAAACGGAGACCACCGGCCACGAAGACCATCCTTTCCCCTCCCCCCTCCTTTCCCCCCCGCGGCCATCAGGCTCGCGTTGTACACAGGCAGCTAGATTGCCGTACGTGACGTACACCAGAACCGAGAGACTGGAGTAAATGCGAGCTGCTCCCTTCCTCCTAACGAGTCTCGGCGCAGTTGTGCGCGTCGCCCGTGAAAATTGGCTTAATGCGAATGCACTCCGAATTCACTCCGTGTCTGCCGCCGCAGTTATTTCTGTCTCTCTCGCTCGCCCCTTCCTCCTATATTGTTTTGCTGCCGCAGTTGCTACTCGTACTGTTGCACTTGATTCAATTTTAGAGCGTACGGAAGCAATGACCTGGGAGCGCTGTCTCCTCTTTTCTTGTTATCGTTCTTTGTCATATTTAGCGCACGGATTGAGTAGAATTTCGCCCGTAACACAAAGCGCCCGAGCAGGAGTGGCTGAACATGCGTGCAGTGTCTGAGTGGTTCGTGGATGCTCGCGGCTCACGGTCCATACAGTGCAACATGACACAAGAATGGAATTATCGAAATCCACGCCCCAGCAACGGCTTCGTCTCGAGTGACATGAACCAATCTCGAAGGTCATGCTTTTTGCGGGCTGCACGCACCTGAAGCAATTCCAGGTGGCGGAAACGCGTCACGGTCACCACGTTTTCGACACCTACTCACTCACACGAGCAGAACTGCGCAAATGCCGCAAGACGCTGCCAACCAACACGAATCAAAGCCTTCGCGATCTGTTGCTTTTCTTTGGCGTCGATACAACGACAGCGAAGGCCGGTGAGGAGCGCCTGCATAACAAATGGCGTCGGATATATGGTGGTCATGACGTGTTTCCGGTTCGTGCAACCGCTTTCGGCGACCGCAGTATTTAAAAACATGGCCTTAAAGATTGGTTTCCGTTATTGCGAGGAAGCCGTATCTGGCGTTGCAATCTGGACACCCCTTATGCTATTGCATTGAAAGGAACAGGCAGCATTAGCAGCAGAAGAGAGTTTCCTACAAAAATTACTAGAGGAATGGGAATGATGTACACCCGTGAGCAAAATATACGGGCCACAGGGTCACCGAAAAAACTGAACTTCTCCGTAATTAACGTAATTAACGAATTTCTCCGTAAGCATAAACTGAATTAACGAGTACACTGAAAAGTTCTGAATGCCAAGTTTGGACTGCAGTCCTCAATTTCAAGTTGCGTTCACAGGCACAGGAAAAATTCGGCTTTATTGCGCAACCGGCCTCGTCAGCCACAAACTACCTTTAGCTTCTGTCCCTGCATCAGGCTCTGCTGCGAAAAACTGAAACTGAAATAACTCCAGTTCCGTATACTTTTGCTCACGGGTGTACATAGATTCGACTAAAGTTAGTCCGGCTGCCTTCAAGCGGCTTGGTGACTGCAAATGTATCCCTGTGAACATAATGCATTATAAATGCAATAATTAGTCATGATTATGCATGTTCCCAGATACTTATTGCTTTCATATGTAATTTGTTGCTTTCATATGGATTTAAAACGCCGATCTTAAAGGCTATGCTTTCGCTGGTTGCATGCGGCGGAAGCTATTGCGGAAGAGCCGGAAACACGTCCTAGACGTCGGGTTTTGGACAGCACCTAGAGAATGATACAGCTGAGACAAGCATCCCTACAAACAGGAAGATTAGACAAACCTATGTGTACTCTTCACCACAGTACCTAAACGATCACTGCACCCGAGTTTCCCACTAGCAATTGTTTTGTAGGAAACTGTATGCGCACAAGACAAGGTCTTTGGACCCGGCGAAATAACCAGAGTATTCCACGCCGGACGTCCGGCGTGGAATAAGCGGACGGTAAGGTGGCGGTTCGTGGCTCAAATCTGGAAATGCTTTACCGTGACCGTGCTTTACCGTGACGACGACGACAGAAGACGCCGACAGCCCGAGCGCAGAGCGCCTGATTGCGCCTCCCACCGCGTGCTCAGACGTTATCTACCGGGACGACAACGATAGGACACGCCGACAGCCCGAGCGCAAAAGGTGCTTCGCACCTAAAAGTCAAATACAAGATGAGGCGAAGGGGGTCCTGATCGAATCTCGGACCGCTCGAATCTCGGACCAACGCCTGATCACTGCAACAATTCGCCTGATCACTGCAACCATTCTGTAACTAAGCGACTGCGCCGGTCAGGCGCTAGTGAAGTTGCTGAGCTCCTAATTACGGCCCAAGAGATTAGGTGTGGCAAGCCCGGATGCTGCGTGCGACCCAATCTCGGAGACCATGGTCAAACGCGGTGTCGTTAAGCACAGGTCGCAAGACGTCCCCGCCAGCGCTATACTGGGCAACTGCGTCTCCGGTACAGTGTGCAATTCGTGCAATTCACTGCTCCCCATCACAATCATTACCGTCAACTTTATGTCCACGGTAGCACAAAGGCCCGTCCCATGCAGACAGATGACCATAGCCAAAGGTAAAAATGGACGCCGACCACTAACATAATTAATGACAACACGTTTCGGCACCCGTACGGGAACCTGGTTCACAAATAAGAAGAGATAACCAGTTAACCCTCCTTCGTCTTACGGCTGCATACTGATAACCCGTAATGCCTATGGCGTTGATTGGTAATACCGATGCGAGACAGACCGTGAAAGAAGGCTGACTTTCAACGCAGCGCTATTTGGAGTTGGAAGTGAGCGTTCGATAACTCACTGCCAGTCCCTTACTTCGCCTTGGACATGTGTGCGCTCTGAACACCGCTGAAATGAACCGTTACCAACACGCCCAATCTTCCGCACTTACACCGGTAATACCAACCAAAACGTACGACTGAAACACTATTAGCATAACAGTTTTAGCATAGCACCCGCAGATAAAAGAAAAATGGGCTTGCCAGCGCACTAAGCCGGAGCGTCAACGGTACGCACGCGCAAGAACATCACGCCTACAGTACCCTGCAGAGACCAGTGCAGGCACCGCGAGTACAAGAGTTGCTCGTGTGCCGCGCTCGATCTGCCTACCATATACGTCTCTCATTCTCACTTTCGGCACCGGCGCCCATGAAAACGGCCATTTGTGGAGTCTGCGAAGCCGAACGGCTCAACCACACCAACTTCCGGGCAATTACATTAAAGCGGGAAGAAGAACAAGGTAAAGGGAAAAAAAACACGGAAAGAAGAAAAAGAAGAGAGAAAACAGAAAGGTGAGCGTATACGCAGGTGATTGCCGAGGACGTCGACTTCTCGGTCGGTGCATCAGGCTCCGTGAAGAAGAAGCCGACCCGATGACCGTCCTCGCTCTTAACCGCTCGCGAGAGAGAATTTACGCTCACCGACGCCATGCCCCGCCCCGTCTCCTATACCTAGACGTATAGATCAACGCTGGCGAGAATGAGGCAGGAAGCCAACGCCCCCAAAATACCACCTCTTCGCGCTCGGTGTGTGTGTACATCCGCGGCATCTTCGCGAGGTCTACTCTCTCTCCATGAGCGGCACTGCAAATACGGCGGAACTGTGTGTTTACTGTTCGGCCTGCGCGTTTACCGATTCAACCTGCGAGTTTACTTACGGCCCATAGCATCTCCGCGTCCGTCTATGCGTTGCGCATTCTTTCGGATTGCTATACAGAGGAGCTCGGCTCCTGCTTTTGTTTGTGCTTTTCTTTCTTCGCCCTTTGTGTCGTGATTGTCACGCTGGCGCTTTCCGTTTTCGCGCGTACACCCGGCCGTCGCTCTCGGATTCAATTAGCCGCGGAAGAGGACGATGCGAAGAACGCACGCTCCCCGCCTATCGAGGAAAATAACGGAGCAGCCCGCAGAGCGACGCGCGAAAGTCAAGGAGGGCCGCGGGAGCTGGCGAACTTGGTGTAGCGAGCGCGGAGAACGTCTTCGTTGGCGGAATGCGCGGTTTGTGTGTTTCGTGTGTGCCGTTCGCGCTAGTGTTGTCTCAAGTGTGTAAGTGCTTCTTATCTCTATCTCTCTCTAGTGTGTGAGTAGAGGGGGGGGCATGAGTGCGCATTTCTGAATGCGGTTTGCTTGCTTGCTTGTGTGTGTCTACAGTCCTTATCGCCGCCACCAAGGCAAGATTCCGTCCGGTGTCAACGAACGCCGTTAATGGAAGGGGCACCAAAAAAAAAAAAAAAAGAACGCGGGCCTAGGCATTACTTACAGCGTTGGAACGTGAACACCAGTACGTCTTACTCCGTGGCGAGGAGACGGATACCATTTCTTTCCCTTAACTTCGAACTCTTCTGTCGTTCACTCAAACTTGCGATAAAAGGTTCTTCGCAACAAGTTCGACGCTCATGACGGGACCACTGTAACCATTCGTAACCGTACGGCGACTTAGAACAGCGAAAGATGTTAAGTGGTAACCCCCAACAAACTTTTCAACGCGTTACTGCCTAGGCGTCACCGGGCTTCGGCGCACCCATTTCACTCCGCGCGATAATCCCCGCGTTTATGGTCACGCATACCTTTGAACCGGCAGTCACATAAATACGGTTTAGGCGAATATCGCGGTGAAGCCTTTCAGCAGTGCGTAGTAGAGGCGCCGCTGGCAGGGTACGGTTGCCCTAGACAATCGAACCCGGCACCTCGCGCTGAGTAGCAGAGCCTGCACTGCGAGAAGCGGACGGTTTCGGTGTCAACTGCAGAAACACACAACAGTTAATTCGCAACCAACGTCCACGCAGTTCTCCAGGTTACCGCATTTCCGAAAGGGTGCAGCGAAGTAACACCCACGTACCTGTGTGCATGCAAATTCTCATTATACAGCAAGGTTAAAGAAACACTGCGTGTCTTCTACGCTCGACCGAAGGGGCTAGCAAGCAAGCCGCTTTAATGCAAGGCCATCCCGTGTCTCAGAGCTTGCGCCTTCCCGGTCGATCGCTACAGACTTCGAGACGCACCATTACTGCGTGAGGTTAGCATGAGGTAATCGCGCCCGCTAATCTTGCGTGACCAACATCGTCTCTATTCGCGCGCGACAACTACGACGCAGAGAAGAGTCGGTCGAGGCCAAACACTGCCGCGCCGTGCACAAATGGTCGCAAATTACTGAGCGGAACACGCCCGCGCGCGCGCGCGCGCACTTCAGCGAAGCCCGAATTCCAAAACTATACGGGCTGGCTCGTGCAGTGCACGACGCGGAGATCCCCGGTGTAGTTGTTAAGCAGCAACGCTTTGCGCAAGCGCCGGCGCAAGCCGTATACCCGGCGAGCCGCCGATCGACGACTGTCGTCGAAGCTTCAGTTGGTTCCAACGGCACCAAGCAGTGTAGCGGCGTGGCGCGCCCGCGCGCGCTAAACGACTTTTTGCGGGATTGAGTCCCGCGGTGCCGTGCCTTAATAATACGAGTTACTGGGGCTAGTCGGATCAGTTGGTGCGCGCAAATGCAAGAAGAAGAGCGTCTTCGACGAAGCTATATAGCTCTGGCGTCGTTGTCTTCGTCAGAATTAAACGGTAAACGTGCAGCAACATGGGCGCAGAAACCATCCGTCGGACGACGCGTCGGAAAGATGACATATAGGACACGTTAATGCGAACCCGACACGAGCGCGGATCGAGACTGAAATCGGCCTGATCCGAGCCCAGACGTGAGCGCGTTCACATCAACACGCTTCTGACGCGTCGTGTAGAACGACTGCACACAGCGTCGAGCCCAGAGATCAGCGCGTTCGAACTGAGCTTCCGGTTCCCGCTCCCATCCGCAACTGCTCTATTTCATGGGTATTATCGCCACTGCGAGGTTTCACTGTACAGTGCCTGTCCGTGCCTTGTCCCAATACTATTCTCGCCGCCGGCGCATGCGACGTCACAGTGGTCGCGCGCAAGTCTCGGCGCTGGCGGACCGCGCGACACGTCTGCGTTTACACGCACGCTGCAAACGCGTCGGGCTGGCTCGACCGTCGAGTCGGGGGGCTGTCTCAGCCCGACTCGACGCTCGTTCAGCCAGACCGGCTAGCGTTTCGACTCGACAAGCGTATTCCAGCCCGCGACTAGTCGACTCGACCCGTTTCCGCCGGGTTCGCGTATAAACGCCCCGATACAGTTGAGACAGTCGAGTAAGTACTAAGCCCACTTCCGCGCACGCACTCCTCGACACGCATCGACGGCTCTCGTCGATTCTCGGACTGCAGAGCCGGCGTGGCACGCGTATATACAAAGCAACAAGCGGGCGCGCTCGGATCTTCGAGGTCCCGTCGCGTCACGCGTCGCACGCACGGGCACGTTGCATGCAAGTTACACCGGTTACACTGCAGACACGCACACGCGCAAAGAGAAGCCGCAGAGGAAGGATAGGGGGGAGAGGGTATAAACCGTGCAGCAAACGGAGGGTGTTCGCTGCGAAGAGAGACAGAAGGGAGAATGCAAATGGGGGGTGGTAGGCGCGAAATTGGGTCAAGGTCCCGCGCACGACAACGCTCCGAAGGAGGCTCAGCCTGCCGCCTCGCCCTGTACTGGCCGAAGAGAAGCGGAGGGGGCGCCTTTTTGTGAAAAGGACGAGACGTGCTCCACGCTCGGGCCTCGGCGGCGCCCGATCGTCCGTCGCCGCCTGCATATATGCGCGAGCGAACCGCGACGCCGCCCTGCATGCAGCCGTATAGTTGCAGCGTGCGAAAGATACTTTTTCCTTCGAACGCAGCACGCCCCGGCGATGAAGGAGCGCGAGAGCGTCGAATCGGGACGTCGACGTACGATGCGCAGTGAGCGTGATGATAACGAAGTCGCGAGGCGTGCGAAGAATGTCGAGACGACGAACGACGAAGGTCGAACGATGCCGCGCGCGTTTCTGTAACGACAGCCACCCGCGGCTGCTGCTGTCAAGCTGACGAGGAAGTCGCGCGCTTCGGTCGGTTTCGTTTGCCGCATGATTTTGGCAAGAATCACGTGGAAAAGTACATCAAGTATATTCCGCAGCATGTACAGAACGTCGGGATCTGGTTTTTGTCTTGGGGTTTTAAGCAGGAGACACGTGGCATGACGCGGTTGCCCATGCAATGGGAATGAAAGATGACCACTATGACTATTTTAAGTCTCATGAAATGTGATGGAAAAGAATAGTAAATAAACTGATGGGAACTTGTCATATGCGAATCTCAGTATGACAGGTCGTAAGTCCAATCGTGCGCGGAACCTTTACATGCGTTTACTGGTTTTGGGCTGGGTGATATAGGCTTTCAGCTGATGCTAGGTTAGGCTAGGTTATCTGTCTACTGCTTTAGATAGGGTGATTTAGGCTGAGGCTAGGCTAGGTTAGGTTATGTATCTACCGCTTGAGGCTGCATGAGTCATTTAAGCTGTATGTACGCTGAAGCTATAGGTTAGCTTATGTCTACCTTTTCAGGCAGGGTGATTTAGGCTTCTTACTGGCTGACTTAGGCTTCTGGCTGAGGCTAGGTTGGATTATGTCTATTGCTTAAGACCAGCTGAGTTATGCTAACTTAGCATAGCTCGGCGTAAGGCTTGCTCTTGCTTGCAGGAAGTTTCAATCGTGTTGCTCCTTTCCCTGCACGTCAGGATATCCAGGTTATTGCTGGGTTAGGCTAGGCTACGCTAGACTAGATCTAGTTGTTGCCTTTCGTTAGGCTCGGTTAGGTTAAGTGAGGCTAGAAGCCATGGCTAAATCTCTATATTGCGTTGTTTGCAGAAAGTTTCGGTCAGGTTGTTCCCTTGCGTTTACGTTAAGGCAGTCAGTTATAAATGCTATAGGTTGGGCTAGGCTGCGTTAGGCTATGTTTGATTGCTTCCTTCCGTTAGGCTAGGTCAAGTTAGGTTACGGTGGCCTAGGCCAGGACAGGTTAGCTTGGGTTATACTAGTCGATCCCTTCCTTGGTCTCGCATCGGTGTTGTGTCCATGCTCATCAAAAAGGCATTAAAAAAGAAGAATCACAACCCTGATATGCCACATTAACGTAGCGGTCATCGTGGCGTTGTGCACAGGCGACGTCTCGCACACGTGTTACGGCGCTTCCTCTGTTTCCTCACACGCTTCAACTCGAGTGAGCGCACATCGCGAACGGCACTGCGAGAAGTACCGACGAAGATGGGCCCGCTCTTGTTGTGCCCATGTGGTGCTTGCTCGTTCCTGCCGAGAGAGGGAGAGAGAGAAGGCGAGCCCAATTTCGTTTCCTCCGCATCACGATAAAGGGGGGCGCCCGCCGCCTTTCAACGCGCCGGTGCTAATCACGCGTGCGCCCTGCGCGGTGCTGCATTCAGGGGGGAGGCCGCCCGAGGGCTCGGAGCGGCCGGCGGCAGCGCCATTACATTACTGCCGACCGGTGGCCGCGGCACGGAGAGCACGACGCGCAAGGCCAGCGCTGCGCGGCGCGAATTCGTAACCACCGGTGTCCTCTAAACAACGCGCGCGGGCGCGTCCTAAATCGAACGGCGAGACAGGCGCCTCATCGTTGTTCTCCCGCGTAATCATCCCGTACCTTGTGCTCGTTAGAGGAGCCTGGTCAACTGTAGCGCGGTAGCGATGGTAGTGCAGTGGTGGTATAGTTATATTGCGGGCCCGCAGCAGCGATATAGTAGTAGTAGTAGTAGTAGTAGTAGTAGTAGTAGTAGTAGTAGTAGTAGTAGTAGTAGTAGTAGTAGCAGCAGCAGCAGCAGCAGCAGCAGCAGCAGCAGCAGCAGCAGTAGCAGCAGCAGCTAAGCATCAGCAGTAACTGGCGGTGAACAGCATCTGTGGTTATGTTTTTCTAATAACATCTGAAAGCAAAGTACACAAAGGCAAAGGTACGCAATTCCACGCAATTGTAGTTGCTTAAAAATATTCACGGAACGACTCTCCCGCTCCAGAACCAAGATTTAGCCTATAAAAGTGTCTAGACACTTCCTTTCTTGCTTACTACTCGTCGCCATGGTTATAGTACGCTGTGGTGTTCTGGTGCTGAGCAGTAAGTAGGTCGCTGTTTTCGTTCCTAACCGTGGTGGTCGGGTTACAATGGTGTCAGGGTGTATTTAGGTTCGCAATGAAGGACCTCACGTGGTCAAAATTACTCTGGAGCTATCCCCCCCCCCCCCTTCAGCTACGGCGTGTCTCTCAGTCCCAACCTACACCCCACAACAGCCCCCACACCCGTATTTTTCTTTATTTCTTTTTTCTTTCAATAACGTACACGGAGTAATTACAACTTTCGCCGACTCTTTCACTTCCCTTTCAGCAACCGCTTATATACTACGCATTAAGAGACGCGAGGCAGTCGAGTGTAACCTTGCGCATACGCAGAAGAGTGAGATAATTGTCCGAAACAACAACTCGGCTATTGTAGATGACGGGTATGAATGGCAAATAAGACAAGCACACGTGATACGAAAACGGCGTAGCTACATACATTTCGCGCGAATGCACCAGGCGAGTTATAACGCACGCTCCAGCGAAACCACTCGAGCTCCCCTTGAAAAGCAGCGCCCCGCGCGGAGCTCCGCTTATACCGAAATGACGGTTATGACGAAATCACCGTCACTCCTGTTTAAGCTCGGCTACACGACGCTCCCGTTTCCCCGTCTTCTTCTTCTTTCATTTCTTTTTTTTTTTACCGTCTTGCTGCAACTTTTCTTTTTCGTGCCTCTGTTTTTTTTTTTTTTCAGCCATGCCTCGGCGTGAGCGCTCCGATTCTCTGCGCTCCGCGGCGGCGAGACCCAATTTTCCGTTCCCGCATCGCGATAACGGTATACAGAGCTAGCGCGCGTTACAAGCGTGGCGCCCGCTCGGGTCCCGACCGAAAGGAAAGCGTGCTTCCATTGTGAACAAAAAGCAGGCAAGGTCGAGCCGTCCGTCTTATAAAACTCCTCCGGACAACGCTGTACACGAGACGAGCGTCTTATTATACTGAGCGTATAGTCTCAGATGAAGCGAGCGATCCTGCCGCTCGGCTTTCTCGGCCTATCTGAGAAACTTCGAGTTATTGAAAGGAAACCCTAAGGTTAGTTTGCGTCGTCGTCGTTGAGGTTATTGTTGCTCTCGTTATCGCTGTATAGTTGATGCTTTTGCTGCTGCAGTGACCTCGCTGTTAACGCTGTTTCTCATTCTGCTACTGTGCGCAGTTTTTTCTCTAAAGATCGTTTCCACGACAGCCTTCGTTTTTAAGGTGCTCGCGCAACTGTTACGATCAAATGGAGTGCTAGAAACTCCTTTCTACGGGAGTGTCATACTTAACATCAAATGGAGTACTATAAACTCCTTTCTACGGGAGTGTCATACTTAACATCAAATGGAGTACTATAAACTCCTTTCTACTGGAGTGTCATACTTAACATCAAATGGAGTACTATAAACTTTTTCTACGGGAGTGTCATAGCTAACATTTAATGGACTACTATAAACTCCTTTCTACGGGAGTGTCATACTTGACATCAAATAGAGTACTATAAACTCCTTTCTACGGGAGTGTCATACTTAACATCAAATGGAGTACTATAAACTCCTTTCTACTGGAGTGTCATACTTCATTTTTAGTATTTTGTAACTCCGCATTGGAATACCCGGGTAATGCGCAAGTATGTTTTGCGTGCCCCACCAAGGAGTACGAGGTCTCTCCAAAAAAGGGAGTTGAATATGTAGAGCAAGCAGTTACCCTCCCATAAAGGAGTTGCTTTAGTCTGACGGCGCACATACGGTTGTGACGATAAAGGGCAGTACTCAAAACTCCCTTCTGCGGGAGTAGCTGTTTGTTTCGCATTTGACTCCCCGTTTAGGGTTATCGAATCTCGCAAAGGAGTGCGTTTACATGGTTTACAGTGGCATAAACCTCGGAAATCGGAGTTACCTTAGTACCCTGAAAAGTCCCTTTAGGCTGCAAGTTCGTCGCACCGTAATAACCGTCACCAGCATTATGTTTATTTGCTTTCTTGACCGTGAAGGCACTATTGTGCTTTCTAAGAGCGTCTAGTTTGTACGAGTGTCTTTGACTCTGCAGTACGGTCCGTGCATGTCCCCATACCCTCTCTCTCTCTACCTCCTTTATTTCTCTTCCCTTTCTCCCTTCCCCCAGCGTAGGATAGCCAACCGGACTCTTGACTGGTTAACATCCCTGCCTTCCTTATATCTCCCTCTCTCTCTATCCTGAGCGTTACAGCCCATAAGCACTTTTCTACCAGTAACTATGCGCAGTCTGGCATTCCATATAGCATTCTTAACAGGAAATCAACATGAGCATCGCGTAAAAGGGAAAGGAAAGGCAGCCAAGATTGCCGATGATTACATTAGAGTTACAGAATGGATACCAAGAGAAGGGAGGCGCAGTCGAGGACGGCAGAAAACTAGGTGGGCGTAATGAAGTTAGGAAATCTGCAATGCGCAAGTTGGAATCGGCTAGCGCAAGACAGAGGTATTTGGAGATCGCAGGGAAAAGCTCGTCCTGCAGTGGACATAAATATAGGCTGATCATGATGATGATGATGATTACTCTTGTGAGACAAAATAACATCCTCAAAGGTGAAAAATTAAAGCCACCACTGTACAAACGGTTAAACTCTGCCGCTGTGCGCCATACACGGGATATTAAGCCCCAGACACGCTTACAAAAATCGTCATAGAAGTTACGCTGTACTTATGCTAAGCATCTGTTGTTTGCAATGAACTTTCTGTTGAAGCGCAATTTAATATCATCCGCGCTTTATGCAACGGCAGGCGTTGTCTACTGCCTTTACCTTCATTTTCCTGGCAGAAACATAACAATAGTGAATGTGCATATTGGTTCATAATCCGTGTAA
Source organism: Dermacentor silvarum (assembly GCF_013339745.2). Lineage (NCBI taxonomy): Eukaryota > Metazoa > Arthropoda > Arachnida > Ixodida > Ixodidae > Dermacentor > Dermacentor silvarum. The sequence continues at coordinate 50,352,094 of NC_051163.1, forward strand.
CCCTGCGTCTGAATAAATAAACGATTTGCCGGCACTACACCGTTTCTTGAAGGCATAGTGTTGCATACTTCCAAAGCGCGCATCCAATAATAACAGGCTTCTATCCTCACCCCGCTTATAAGGAGGCCAAGCTCAGCCACCAAAACTTCCTTTCCCGTATCGAGAACAACACGCGCGCCCATATAGCTACTCTTCATGAAGAATGCGCTATCCCGATAGATGCCCGAGCGGCTCGCGGAACAATTACGGTCCCGGTGACCGTGTTTCGCGCGATCACAAATCCCGCCTTCGCGTGCGCACGCACGAGAGCCAAGCCAAGCCGAGACGAAGCGATCCACCGACGAAGAAAGAGGATGCCCGCGTCGAGTTCGATTATAACGCTGCCGCCCCTAGCGTTGAGTTATTAAGCACGCGCGATCCTTTATACCCCCAGGGTGTTGGTCGGCGCGTTTGTTGGGCACGGAGGACCGAGCCCCCTTCGGTCTATTATAAGTGTAACAAACTCGTGTGTGCCTCTGAGCGCATGGGGCCGATCCATTCTCCTTTAGAAGTGCAACAGCGCTTAACAGTCATTGTGGGGCCAGAGGTTACAGATACGGAGCGTGCCGCGCATGGACGATGAGCGGCACGAAGTTTCCAACAAAGGTTACAGAAAGAACTCGGGTGCTGCGATCGCTAGGCGACCATAGAAATGATCGCGGATTTCTTTCATCTTCGGGCCTCGGGCGTTTCGGCGGTCGTTTCTTTATTAAGCTTTATCTTTCTAAATTACCAAGGCGTAGTATTCCTTTAGACGCGTGAAAAGAATAGCTAATGTCCCAAACACGGCGGCTATGACGTCATTCAGGCTCCTGCAATCGCTTCCGGCGCATACAGCCGGCAAAAGCGTAGCCTTCGAGATTCGTTTCCGTTACTCCGAGGCGGTCGACGGGTGGCTTGACTCGGACATCACCCACAAGTGTGCGCGGCAGGAGGTGCATAATCATTGCGAATGCTCGCACTTGCACCGCAATACTTTGTCGTAAGTGATCGAGTAGAAAAGTCACAAGGCCGTTTGAAGCCACAAGGACGAACTTTAGGCAAATCCATGTACTAACAATCACTGACACGCCGGACATGAACAGCCGTACTTGACGCTCGCATGTGCATGACTACAAGCGAGCTGCGAGTTACTAGTTCTGCTGCAAATTACTAGTTAATAGATGCTACTAGATTGCTACGTGCTGCAATATACTAGTTACTACATGCAAGCTGCAAATTACAATTACTAGCTCTCACTAGTAACTTTTTGGGAGCAGGAAACTCCATGGTTATACCCTCGGGGTGTGGTTGACACGTTTCCGTGTCCAGAAGGGCCGATCGTGTGCCTCTGCACGTAAGGGCGCGATCAATTCCTCTTTGGAAGTGTAACAAGCACGCGCTGCTGTGTGCTTGTTGAGTAGTGCGGCTGAAACGGTCATCGCGGGGGTCGTGAGGTTACCGGTACGAAACGCGGCCCGCATAAACGATAAGCGGAAAGAATTTTTCTCGCGAGCGCGTTCGTAGCAATCAAGCTACGCCGGGTCAGAAAAGCAAGTCTGTTCGATTTGGGTCCGCGAAACTAACGCGCACGATTCGAAACGCCGCGTGGCCCTTCATTGCCACGGTATAACTTGGAGCGGTATAACGACCCTACACGGTATGACACTACACGGTGTAACACTACACGGTGTAACACTACACGGTGTAACATTACGGACGCGCGCGAACTGCGGGGCGAAACAGCTGGGTGCTATAAAACGTAGACAGTTTATACTGCCGTTAACCTTTGCCGTTTCGGCCGCATGTCAAGCCTTGCGACTGCTGCAGAAGCCAAACCAGGCAGTGATTCATTGGATGTGACGCTCTGCTGGCTATGGTAATGCCTTTTGAATAGAAGTATGCGAATATCCGAAATTTCGAATACAAATCGAATAGCCTCTGTGATGCGATTCGCTAGAATTCACCATTCGAAATTGCCTAATGGTCGTTTTTTATTTCTTTTTCGAATATTCGAGCCTGCAATGAGAGAGACCGATGTTCGGATGTGACATTTTACCGTGCCAATTTTTGACAGACGTAATAATTCCGGCCATTTTCACGCAGAAAATCGAAACTGAACTGCCGTACAGTGTAAGCATGTCACGCCCTTCGTAGACGCCCATGAGCGGCGGCTGAGCTTACGCCTCAGCGACGGGCAAGCATGGAGCGAGCGAGATAGCGGTTCGATAAGGAACGCTCGCTTGTTGCTTGCGCCACGTTGAAGATCAAGATTTTCAATGTACATTCAATTGACTACAAGTTCGCACGAAGTCTTAACTCAAGAAATTATATGCATTGTTCCACAAATACACAAATAGGTGGTGTCCAAATCCACGCCCCGTAGGGTGGCGTCTTTCGTATTCGAAATGTGGATCTTAAAGGATATGCTTTTGATGGTTGAATGCGGCGGAAGCGATTTTGGGAGCCGGAAGCACGTCATAGACGTCGCGTTTTAGCCACCATCTATTGCAGAAAAGCAATTCCCACACAGCGACCTTACTCCGCCGATGTTACAGTCTATACAGACGAGGTCAGCGCCTATGTCCTTATCATTCATGTTTGCGTGAACGTCCTTTATCCCGAAGTGCGACGCATCACCAAAATTACAGACGAGACCATACAAATTCGCAAGACCAGTGTGATGCAAGTTACCCTAAAGTGGCTTCTGGCTATGTCCTCAGTGCTCTCTTCATAATTCGGCGCAAGTAAAAGGACTATGGCGTAAGAAAAATCGCTCCAACGTCTAGCGAAACAAAGGAGGAAAACGAAACACGAAACGCTCGCAAGAGGAAAGTGTTGGAAAGCAGTGGGGGGGGTCTTCCAACTCCTTTATACGCCCCACCTCTTTCACTGTCACAACAAGCGCACACTGAGCAATAAGAAACAACTTGCGTAAGAAAAATCGTACCAAGGTCTTAAGAAAGAAAAATAAGTGAAATGAGCGAAACCTTCGTAAAAGGAAAGTCGGAGGCGGGGATAGCGGGTGGAGAGGGGTCTGCTATATGCTTTTTTTTTTTCTTTTTTTTTTTAGAACCTGTGCACACAGAGCAACAGCAAACGAGTACAGCGTAAAATAAATCGTACCACGGCCCTGAAAAAGAAAAGAAAATACTGAAACAATTGCGTGAAACGTTCGTAAGAGGACAGAGTCCGAGGGGGTGAGAAAGGGCGACTCGGAAACCCACTGGCAAACGCCTCGTCGCCGATCGTGACCGGCGAGCCCTTGCTCGGCTGTAATGCGACTGTCGCTTCGGATATCGAGAGATCGCAGGCAGCAACGGGCGGCGGCAGCGGCGGGGGACCGAACGCGAACGAACGCTCATTAATCACCACGGCAACCAAGGTCTGTCAATCGCCTCTGCCATACAACGAGTGCGCGCGCCGCCACGTCTATACGGTCAAGCAAGCCGGTCGTGCGATTGCGACGAAGGTTGCCCGGAAGTGACGCACATCGGTGCACTGCGCCGAATTCACGTCACCAAAGAACGCGAGCCGTCCAAGACGGAGTCTACATATAGAGCTTACTGCCAAAGTCACCAGGGGGAAATTTGGCGCTACTGTCTGCGTGAGCTACAAGTAGATGGCGGTTCAGCCATTAATTAAATGACGGTTGGTACGTGGATTCGCCTAAACGTCGGCCTTCTGGCTTCAAACGGCTTTGTGACTTTGCTGGCTGATCAGAGCCAGCCAACGTGAACCCTTCTAAACGAACATAGAACAACAGCACGTGGAACAACAAATATTGGCGGTTTCGCACTAAGGCGAAGCACTGAAGGCGATAGCAAAGGTTTAAGCCTTGCGCTCGAGCGCCTCACATGGTGTTCTAACAATACGCCGAGCCGACACCGCGCAATGTAGCGCAGAAGTGACTTCTGTTGGCGCGATGAGGAACACCGGCTGCCGCATTACCGGCATCGCACATCGATAGTGCAGGAGATAAGACCGACGGAAAACCGTCGGCGTCTTCCAAGTGAACCCCGGTTTTGGCATCACAGGGCAGGAATTGAAAAAAAAAAAAGTACTCGAGAATGCTTGGCAAAAGCTACATTCCAAGAGTCGAGGCCGTAAACTTGTCTCCGTTTTACAGTCGTAGTTGCCCCTATACGGCCGGTTCCACTCCGTATTCCGCCAATCCTAAGCCACCGTCTCGTGAACGTCTTGCACCTACCAAGAACAACCAAACAAAAGAGCGCCTCCATGTGACTGTTTGAACTCTGACCGACAGAAACATGATCCGGCAAAAAAAAAAAAAAGAAAAGCACGGAGCTCGAAATTGATGGCGAACTACGTGAAAGCCTTTCATGCCGCCGCGAAGAACCATTTGCCCACCGCTGGGACGCTTTGACCTCGCCTGCCTGACACTGAAAAAGCAGCAAAATGCGGGAGGGGATGGGGGGGCTTGCAACACGCGGGAACCATAAATTGCAGCCGATTTCCGGATGCCTTCGCCGAAGCCGCAGAGATTTAGAAGCCGTTAAAGAAGAAAGGCCAGCGACCAAGTACTACGTTAAAGCTCGGCGAGGTAAATAGAGACTAAAGGTGAGCGTACGAGGGTTAATTCTTTAGAGCAGGAAGACGTCACCGCCCGGCAGGAAGAACGCCTAGCAGAAAGAACGAAAGAGCAAGGTAGCAACCGACGAAAAAAAAAAACTTAGAAAAAAATAAAAACGAGAGAGCAGACGATCACGGTCGCGTGTGTGTACACATTACATAAATTTGTCAATTGTATTCGAATTCGGGGCCCCTCATTCGCATCACAGAATGAAACAGACGATCATTTCGTTTCTGTCATGGTCGCAAGACAGCAGTACTATAGCGCAAAGGCAGGACGACGAAATTCGCATAGGTACACTATGTAATACCGCCTAACCAACTCCGAGCAGTGCATCTACAACTCCTGCCAGCCAATCAACGATCGAAAGTCTGCTGCGTGTTTCCAGAGAAGGCAGGATTATGTTGGCTAGCTGGTTTATCTTCTCTGCCTATGTTCCAATACTCGCCTTAGACGGCTAAATAAACAGCTAAGTGGACAGAGGTTACTCTTAAGTCTCGTTCCAATTCTGACGAAGCCGGCAAAAAAACAAACGAGATCTTCGCGAAGACAATATCGAACTCAAGAACGATGCAGGCTGCTTTGCTGTCCAAACAAGATACCGACTGAGCAGATAGCTCGGAAACACGACGGGAAGGTCGTCTGCTGACGGGAAAACGTAGTCACGCTTTCTTACGCACTTAACGGATAAACTCGTTGTGTTGTTCATAGGTTAGTGTACGCAAAGTGTATAAAATTTAGCTGTGACATCTGCTTTTCTGTCGACGCCAGGTGTAATGAGATTGCAGAAATGCCCTCCACGCAGTTCGAGATGCGTTCTATATAGATTTGCGTTCCGTTAGTTATGCTCGAAGCTGTTTTGGCGGTCAACGCAGACTGTCTCCAATGCTGGCCGGATTTGGAACACAATCATTATGTCCGCCTTTCTCTGGTTGGCCGACGCGACCCATGGCTTCGGCTGCAGTGCACCGAGTTGGTGAGATGGCGTGTGGTTGTCGTGTGCCCACCTTCGTATATACTGTCTATTGGGAGCCCGGTCCGCACTGACCACGCTACGCTTGTTTGTCTCGCTGCGTCTCAGCTTTCGAACCGCAGTCTATAGCGACGCTGATCCTCTGACGCAACCAGCGGCTTGCACTGCACGCTTTTTTTAGCCAGACGGACGCGAGCAGACGACGGGACAGCAAAGGTCGTTGCCGACGCTCGTGCTTCTCCTCGTTTTATAAGCTGTTATCAACAACGCAACAAACGCCGAGCAGTCTTCCTGTTGTATCTCCTTCCTGCAGCTTCTTCCTGCCTGCGCAACTGCACATTTACAAAGAAAGAAACAAAGATCAAACTAAGCAGACGACACCCCACCCTCCCATACGGCCAGAATAACTCCTTCGCACGTGCGAAGACCATAAGAGCGAGCGGCAGACGGCGACAAGCGCTGCGCCTTGTCTGGGAGTAAATTACAGTCTCTCTCTGATATCCTTCCAGCCAACGGCAAACGCAACCGTCTTCAAGAAGGCATTTGCGCGCCGATAGCGGCAGCAACAGCAGCGTTGACCTTGGGAGAGGCGTCGGCGTCTCTGTTCTCCCTCCAGGAAGAAGCGTATAGAGGCGCGGAGGAGCCATCAGACAGGACAAGACGGACTCCTCAGCAGGCAACGCCAACACAAGGAAGTGTAACCCCGAGTGGACGCTGTCGCTGCTTTATTCCGCTCGTATACTGCTGTTGTGATTTTCTGGAGCCGACCGGAGAAGGCGAGCCCTCAGCGCGGCTAGGCTTGGCTTGGCTCGGCTCTCGGGCTACGCGGCGCGGCAACTACGTCATCACCATCGCACAGTCGCGCGGAAGAGCGGCGTCGGCGTCTTGGCTGCGCGTCCCCTTTGTTCCTGGACCGACGGGTCGAACGGCCGCGCTGCTCGACCTCTGACCCCTCCCGGCGTTTCCCTCTCGCTGGGGCGGCGGCGGCGGCGTCATCGTCGTCGTCGTCATCATCGCAACTGTAAGCTGCCAGGGATGCAAGGCGGGAAGCGAACATGCTGCGTCACCGCGTTGTTTGTTGGCGAAGAGACGCGCCGGTTTGGCACGTTGCATCCTGGCAGGGGCCCGGAAAGGGAGGAGGAGGGGGGGGGGGGGGCATGGGGGAGGTAACCTGTTGTCTTTTATAGTGTTCGAGCCGCCTGTGCCAAGGTGAAGGCTGCTGCCGACTTCTCCGCTGGCTTCTTTCTTCCTCGCTGGCCCGTTACGTCACCGCCGCCTTCCTTCGGCATCCTTCTGCCTTCCCGCGGTGATGTCAGAAGACCTGTTGTAGGCAGCGGGAGACGTCGAGAGTAACCGTTACGGGTTATGTAAGCACGGTCTCTCGTCGATCTTCGCCCTCCGCGCAACTTCCCGGTGACGGCGACTTCGCCAGCTGCCAGTGTCGGCAGGAAGAAATCTGCGTTAGTGTTGTTGTTGTTGTTGTTGTTGTTGTTGTTGTTGTTGTTGTTGTTGCGTTTTGCTGTGGTGCGGTTCTTCTCGTTTCTTCTATAGCTACGCATTTCACCTCCTCGAAGCACCTGTACTAAGCGCCGCGCCAACGGAAAGTGAACGGTAGAGGCACAGAAAAGTGGGCCTTCCGCAGAGGAAGGCGTACAAGCGGGACATGCACGCGCACTCCCCGGCGATGCCTGTGCAAAACTGCCGGCCCTCCAAAAATACTCGACAAGTCCTATACGCAATTCCTGAATCAGAACACCTGCTGCGTTGAAATAGCTCCGCTAGTCCGTACCGCCCGTTTCGCAACGCCGTGACCGTCACTGTGCCGTCGAAGTCAGACAACCTCCTTGTCCTCCGCTTCTTCCTCACAGTATGACGAAGAATAAAACAAAGATTTCTCTACCTTAAACACTATAGACTTCAAACTCGTGAACATGTGCAGTTGGGAGCCCGACGCGCTAACCGATGAGTTGGCGCGTACCATCAGCGCTCGGCAATTTGTGCCAGGGTTTGTGCGGGCGTTTGTAAGCCGGCCGCGGAGGATCACGGTAGTGGTGGTCACTGCGGATGTATTTTGGAGGCCACAGTACATGCGATATTGTGGCGAATGAAGGCGACATTCCGCGAATCGTAAGGAAGTTATTTCTTTTTTTTTTTTCTTCTTCTTCGGAAGATGGCCCTGCCCATTCGACTGAAAGAACAGCCAGTTTATCCCGGAATGACCACCTGTAGTGAACAAGGAAGTGCTGATCACTCATTTTACTGACGTTTCATAACCACCGCCACCACCACCACCACCACCACCACCACCACCACCTCAATTCTGAAAGCCTCCCGCTGTAGCAGCAAATGAGTTTGGAGCTGGAGGAATCACTCAAGTGAGCTGACATTGTTATGTTTTCTTTAAGGCTGCCTTGCAAAGAACAAACAAAACAGTGTCACTTTTTCCGGAGCGCTACTCTGCAACTGAAGCAGTGTTTCCGGGGGCGAGAAAGCTGTCCGAAGCCGTCGGTTGTCTAACAGTGGGCTACGAAAACTCGTTCACTCTATCACCTGGAGAAATCAAGCTCCGTGCACGGAATGTAAAATCGCCCACGTATTCAGATATCACGAAAGCTTCAGGCCACGTTAAACAAGCCCAATGTGGAAAAAAAAAAAAAAAAGCTGGCCCGTGTTGCCCCCTATCCGGACGCTCTAAAGTTCCGCCATATTGTCGAATCCACCATCTTGACAACACTCGTTCGTTCACGGAACGGCTATGGCCTGCTCTGACTGGCTCAGAACGCCGACATTTCAGAATTTGAGAGTTTGCAGAATAGACCCCCAAAGCCCTCGGCCATCGGAGATTCCGTTCATATAGTCTCACGCGCTGCCTTCGCGACTTAAAGCCACACCGATCAATCAGACAGGAGTGCTCGTTCTCGTGGCACCACACTAGAGGCGCTAAATGAAAGGATGCCGAGTTGTGCAAACCGATTGGATCACGACGAGGCGCGGTTCAATTTATTTATTATTTCTGCACGCTTACGAAGGAGGGCGAAAGGTTAACCATCACAAAGGCGCAACGGTTAACGAAACGCGTTATACAGTCCGCATTGGCTTAATCTCTTCATCGCAAACTCGTCTTGCCCGAAACCCCTTCGTATAGACTCTCGACCAAGCCGGCCGATTCGACGGAGAGAGAACACAACGACGACTTTAAAGCCCTGGCCCCGGGTGGGTTGAAGCAATAAACTCGACAGGCCATATGCCAGCAACACAAAAGCCATGGCAGTCTTCGAGAGGGAGAGAGAGAGAGACCACTCGCCAGAGCGCAACACCAGGCGGCGGTCGACTGTGACGACAAAGACCCGTTATAAAACTAACGTGCGAAGAAAAAGCAGGGGGCGTGCCCGGCCTTGGACGGTGACCCCTGGAGAAAAAGCGAACGCCCGCGCGCGCAGCGTGGCCGTCCCGGTAGACCGGACCGCTTCGCTGCCAGATCAGATGGAAAGATGGATCTGGCCCAGACTCTGGACCGACGAGGCGGCAGCGAAGTATGCGCGTGCTAGCTACGCTGCAGAGCTATAGAGGAAACGCTATAGCGGATGCTTTTATTCCCACACCTATAGTATCTGCCGTCGCCTAGGTGGTGGATGTCCGCGCGCGCGCGCATCGTGTGCCTATGTTTCTGCGCCTGTGCGAACGTGGAATTGCGTATTTTTGTGTGGTTGGTATATGTGCGTGTGAGTTCTCTGCTCTGCCATCGCAGTCTAGCAGAGCACCAGTTTGAGTTCGCGCGTCTGTGTGCATGCAAGTGTGTGAGTGAGGGAGAGAGAGAGAGAAAGTGTGTGTGTGTGTGCGTGTGCGTGTGTGTGCGCGTGCGTGCGTGCGTGCGTGCGTGCGTGCGTGCGTGCGTGCGTGCGTAGGAGCGATGAAGCAAGAGAGAAACACAGTCGAGAAACTAAAGCCGGCCGCCAGAGGCTTTCCTCTCAAGTATGTGGCGACGTCGCGATTGCTCGACGGGCTTGATTCACTGCGAAGAGAATCGACAGAGAACGAGAAGTACAAACAGAAAAGCCAAAACACTCTTGTGTTTGTGTTTGCGTGTGGCGCGAGGTGAAAACGCCGTGGCGCGAAAAAGGAGAGGCCGTCGGACACGCCCACCAACTTTACGGATGGGGAGCGGCTTAAGAGCTATACAACGGCGGCGTCGGAGTGGATGGAGGAGTTGCTCACGCCATTGTGGATTACCGGCCGCACCGAGCGCGGGAGGAGAGTGAGTTTTATAAAAGCCCTGCCGACAACGCCGTTCAGAAAGCGAAGGCGAAGGAGTAGCGCTCGCACGGTCGAAGCAAGCGTGGGTCGAAAGGACTACGCGGAAGAAGGCCAAGACTGGTCATTTCGTTTTCTCTTTTACTCGGCCAAACACAATAACCGTCGGAGTGTTCCTCGAAGCTTCCGAGACTTGCAGCCGTGTGGAGCCGACAGACAAAAAATACCGAGTGGTGGGTTTACCGTTAAAGCTGTCGGGCCATGGAAGGCTTGCGCTTTTTCCTGCCAAAAACGAGTTGATGCAGTTTATGGCGTCGGAGTCGGCTTTTCCTTACAGAAACGAATTCGCACGGTCAGTTGAGTTGGAAAGCCAGTGGTTCTCTCTTCTTAAAACGATTTAACAGACTACAGATTGTCTACAGTCATCTAGGAGACAGTTCTTCATTCTGGGTCTGTCAAAGATTTCGGGACATGTAACAGTGCGGTCCACTAGCTGTTAAATAGTACCCATGACTGCAGAGCACTAGCGAACATTTTCCCGTGCAAGTGTACCTTGGCTCTCTCACAAATTATGTGTGCTGTGGCTGATCTAGAACCCATCGACACACCTGCGCTCGGAATTAGACTTAGATTCAGCTGTCCCTTAAAGCTAGAGCGTCGGCAAAGTGACAACCGCCATTCGAGCGTTACAGCGCACCGCCGTACGTCACGCCATCTCCAGGCGGGGATCTACCTAAGGGGATCTACGTCACATGACAGTGATCTACCTGGGGACTATAAAGCCATTATATATAGTCTATCAATTTCCTTTCGTCTAATGCGTTTCACAGACATTGATCCACTGAATACTGATACGCAACAGACGCCAAATACTGTAGGGTCACAAGTTCACACACATGTTTATATTTCCTACGCATAGCCTAAATATTTTTTTCTGGGGGCGTGGTAGAGGGGGGATCTTAACGTCTAGCTCATCGAGTTTATTAAAATGCTAACTAGAGGAAAATGTGGCGCCACTGTCTATGCAAGTTTGTTACAGAGCTCTGTCTCATCACAAGAATGCCGGGATACTGAAGCGGCGACTTGCATTGAACTTGGCTTGGCCTAACATATGGTCAAGATTGCGGAAACATCATTTTCTTTGACTCATGTTTGAAACTTTAGAACAGGTTCGGAGTAACGTTTACGAAGGTCAACATTTTGACAATCGCGTTGTTATCTGTCTGTGCGTTATCTGCTACTTTTAAATTTATTTAACGTCGGCCGCGCCAGCCCGCGAACAGTCCCCGCACGAGTTCCGTCCTGTCTAAAGCGCTCCTTGGCGATTCCTCGATGAAATTCAGCTCATCACGTGATCATATACGCACCGCCTGTTGACTAAAACAGCTGCTACCTGAATGGGACTGCGTATACAATGACACCTACACAACTACATATTTTTTTCAGCTCTCTATAATGTCCATACTACCTTCATATTACACGCTCGACAAGACGCAGCCTGTAAGCCATCCTATGGTGCCATTCATCCCTTCAGATTCTTGTACACAAAACGGCAGAGAACAACAGATACAGAGATACGTTCACTTGGGCAAAATGGTGACGAAAGGCCCTTTGCACCCTAAATAAAACTTTACTCTTTAGGGCTAACTTTATAAAACTTCTTCTTGGGCAAGTTGGTGCGACTTGGAAAACATGATTTAGGGCGCTCAAAAGACACACACAAGGGAGAAACACACATAGACACACAGAGCGCCAATCCACGCTCTGTGGGTCTGCGCGTGTTTCTCCCTTGCGTGTGTCTTTTGAGCGCTCGTGGGTCTTGAGTGCGTTCCCTTTATTTTCGACTATCCACCTCGCCGCTTTGCTGTCATGAACCCTGCGTCACGCTGACACGTGCATGAAACTATCGGAGGTGCCGCGTTACAGAAAAGGACCACGCAACACAGATGAGGATTATTGTTTCGTGACAAGATAATAAAAATCACAACGGGTGCAAGCTTTTCTTAGAGTGCAAAAATTCTGCGGAACGTCACGTGGATTGTTAAGCCGTCTCGATCCAGCGCGCATTGGCTTCCGGTACATGCATTTAGCAAAAAAGTACAGCCTTGGACCACCGAACTCGGAGACAACCATCGTTGGGGCGTTGATTTGGACAGCACCTATTTCAGCGAGGCTGCTCAAGTGCGACATTGCTGCACGCGCGGCACGGCGTCGACCTTCGCTTTCGAGGGGTCCCCCGCCCCTCCGTACTTAACCCCTAGGGCCTTCTCCAGCGCCGCCCCGCCCACACATCGCGACAACCAGCACGGCCGAGACAAGGCCGCTTCGAGACTCGGTTGCCACGTCACTGCGGCGCTTCATCGCGCAGTTGCCTGTCAAGCGCGGCCTCGAACACCCTAGAGCTTCCTGTAAAATTCACTAGGTGAAACACTGGCGCTACTGTCTACGTGAGCTGCGAGTATGGCTGTTCAGTCATCGTGGAATTAGGATGGGCCAGTACGTGGATTTGCCTAAGTTCGGTTCCTAGTGACTTCAAACTGCTTCGCGGACTTTAATAATTATATAAAATATATATTTACTTCTCATATATTATATATACTTTGTAAAATGTTTTCCAGCAACCCTGGAGAGACCTTAAAGGGGTCCTGCGACCATTATATACCCGCCAAGCTCTGCATCGCAACGCGTCCCTTGTGTTATCTCTAGGTGAATGCAAAAAAATATAATAATAAAGAAAATAAAAATAAAATACGAAAATACATACGACCGAACAAAAGTTCTTCAACTTACAAATTAAAAAAAAAAAGCGCACGACAGAAAGAGGCATACCCTTTCGCATTTCGCTCACCCAACGAGGGCAAGTGTTACGTCCAATCAAAATCCGGTTTATATCCTGCGGTACCGGAAGTCTTCTTCCCATTGTGGCCTTCCCTTCGCTGCCTAGCTTGACACGGTGGCGCCACCTAGTTAAGGCACCTGCGAGTGCGCCTTCTCATGCAGAGTAAATTTTATGAATAGCCATCGGATGTTATAGTCAAAAACATACGCAATTATCTTTACACACTGTTCATATGTACGTGCTACGTGCAAACGTTTATTTTCGCATTATATTCCGAATGCATATAGACCGTTGGACAGCCCACCCAGTGTAGTTTGCAGGAATACTTGACCAGTCGGAACTAATTTGGTGGTTCGCATTCAGTGCCCCTTTAATAGAGAGTTTTAGCTTCTGCATAATGTTCTTATCGTTCCCGGTTCATCGCGGGTTACTGGAGCCGTGCACGGCAGAAGCAAAGAGTCACATCTTGCGACTTTGTTAAACCACAATGCGTTTCAAAAGTTTGCGTCGCGTGAGTGGTTCTCGTCGAAGGAAAATCATAAAAGGACTGCACGTTAACGATACGGTAGCTACCAACGCTATACGCCAGCAGTTATACGCCATACGCCATGCGCCAGCAGTGCAACGCTATACGCCAGCAGTGCAAGTCACTGCAGTCATTACCTTTGTGTATACCTTCTGGTTAAGCTCTGCGCCAAAAGATGTCCGGAAGTTTTGAGACAAGCTAAAACTGCCTAATATGCGGAGAACTAACGTAACGTTCAATCGTATGGCAAAGGAGCACGGACAGATCGTTACCAGCTGGTCACTGAACTCCTTGTCTTTTTCACCAATGAAGGAGACCGCTTCGCTATAACCAAGTAGTAACAGGTTACCCGGATCATAAGGCGCTCTCCTGTTATCAGCGGCAACTGACGTCCTAGAAAAAAAAATGGACATAAGCGGTACATATTGACACCATACTCTATTGCACTGTATTTTGTCAGTATTGCAGTATTGCAGGCATAGGATGGGGCCAGCTGGCGCAAGACAGGTTTAATTGGAGCTCGCTGGGAGTGGCCTTCGTCCTGCAGTGGGCAAAGATAGGCTGGTGGCGATGATGGTGATAATGGTAATGATTATAATGATGACGATCATTAGTACAAACTTTTTGAGAACAACTAACTGATGATATAACTTGTATTGCAGACATGTTTAACGGAATTAGCGCTAAAATGCTTCGCGCATACACACGGACCCTTCCTACGGACGCCTTGTGTTTATTAGCGATCAGAGACGAAACTCGTAGGATAACGAAGAAATTCGGGAACGAGTAATACGCCAGAAGAGAGAGCTATAGAAGAAAGCGATCCTTCACTGACAGCGCATCTAATCGCCCTTCGCGCGACGCCTATATATACTGTATGGATGCTTCATCACGGAAGGATTAGCCGCGTACAATGGGCGATCTATGTGGCTCCTCCTCCTGCTCGAACACGCAGCCGCCGGCTCCCTATACGGGAGCCGGCGGAATTCACAAGGCATTTGGTCGGCTTCGCCAATAATATTTCAATAATTGGCTGACATTTCCGCTTACGAACAGCGTAAGAACTGTTTTTGTGAATATGGGCCCTGATTAGCTCGTAAAAACCTTCGCTGCATTGCACGCAGTTGGTGAGACTTGGCGTAGAAAGAAAGAAAGAAAGAAAGAAAGAAAGAAAGAAAGAAAGAAAGAAAGAAAGAAAGAAAGAAAGAAAGAAAGAAAGAAAGAAAGAAAGAAAGAAATTGAAATGGGCTTTTCGAAACGAAACAGCAAGAAATCCCCGCCGAAGCACAGGTGTTCTCAGCTCGACTCGCGGACCCCTTGGAGCAGACCCAGCAGGGGGGGTATAGGCCACTGCGGTTGCGTGGGCTTTTCCAATCGCAAGGCGGCCGGGGGCTGCTTCGTCCGATGGTCGAGCGTGCGCGTGTATGTAGGTTACCTGCGCGCACGTTGGGGGGGACACAGCGCCGGCCGAGAGAAAGCAGCTGGGCGCCTCGCCTGCCTATACCGGCCGCTCGAGCCGCCGCCGCAACAGCAGCAGCAGCAACAGCAGCATGCACGGTACACACCCACGATACCCCGCGTGTCCGCGCAGCAAATGGGAGCCACCACGGAAGAACGCGCCGTGCACTTGCTTTCCGGCGCACAGCGCGAAGTAGTTTGGCAGCCGGCAACGGCAATCAACGAGAGTGGAGGATTACGCACGACGCCCGTCCAGAAAGCGTTCGCACGCGAATGTTTTAGACGCTCGTAGTCTTCTTGCTGCATTACCTGACGGTACTGTACGAGACATCTTTGACGTCCGGCGAAGCGGAGTAAGCGCCGGGCAGAGGATTGCCGGACGGCTGATAAGGAAACGTGGCACAGCTAGAGCCCTCTGTTAAGGAGCTTTGCCTTGTCCGTAAACGTATGTGGCGTACCGAGTTACAGGAGAGATATGCGGCAGCAACGACGCTGATAACTAAATATTGTGACACAGAGATTGGCCACAGAGCACAAACAGCTAATACTGATGTGACCTGCAATATTCTGATTAACTGCTGGTGTAAAGCGTTGGTGGTGCCATAATCGTTAACATGTAGTTCTCTTACATCGTCAGTGAAACAACGCTGACGATGTGGTGTGCCAAAGTATTTCTTTGTCTGCTTGTTTCTTTCTTTCCTTTGTTCCTTTCTTTCTTTCTTCCTTCCTTACTTTCTGCTTATGGCCTGAGTATCCAAGCCTGCATCATCATCATCATCATCATCATCATCATCATCATCATCATTCTCAAAAGCAGCAGCATAATTAAGCGGATAATTAAGTAATTAAGCCCCTGTTCTGACTCTTGATTTAACAGAACCCTCTCAACGTTACATATATAATTTCCTTGATCGCTTGTCACACATTTTCCAGCTTTCTGCTCGTGGCCTTTGAGGAATTGCGCCCACAAGGATGGGACCAAAATATGACACTATAGTCGGTGACAACGTAAGAATAAAAGGATGAATGTACGCTCTCCAACCCAAAACACAATTTGCATCGATGCGCCAGCCAATTAGATTCGCTGATTTCCGTCACGTCAAGCAGTTTTGCGTGTTTAAAACGGGCGTTTTCTCATACAGATCTATTTTGTTTCACTGGTCCTAGGATGAAACCTGAACGTCCCGACAAATTCTACGAGTCGTTCTGATATCAGTGATCAGCCAAAGGTAATATTTTAGCTTGAAACAAGGACCATTCATTTTCCTATTGACTTAGTATTTACATTAGCAGAGCAAAGTCATTAAGCTGTGAGCGCATTCCGGCTGGCTCGGTTCTCTTTCAGAGTGGAATGGCAAGTGCACTGCATTCTTGTGGGTGGAGCTTGTACTGCACTCTCATGTTTCCACCGACTATAGACACGAACAGTGCATTGCGTGTTTTAGTCACGCCTTATTTTTTACCTCTTGAGTGCGCTATTGCTGGAGGCCATGAGTATACGAATTACCAAACCAAGGCCACCTTTTCCCCACTCGTTAACAGTAGCTTCGATTCAAGCTACTTTTTTTCCTTGTGAAACCACTGCCCTGAAACAGGGGCTGCTCGTGTGGGGAGAAACTGCAGTGAAACGGGGGAATCGCAATGCGTCTTTCGATGGACTAATCATTGTTCAATGTCCCAGGGCAACGAATAAGCTATGAGAAACCATGTGATGGAAGGGCTCAGAGTTGCCTTCTGACTGCCTGGGGCTCGTAGACCTGCATCTGCACGAACCTTTAAGTACACGAGAGTATCTGCATTCCACCAGTGCCGGAACGTGTTTGTAACGCGGGCTCTATTCGAACCCGCGACCTCGAGTAGGACTGCTTAACCATTGAGCTACGGTTGCAGGTCGCCAATGTGCCTTTCACCAACTCCCAAAGAACATTCCCAGCAGAGAGCACGTCGAGGCCTGCTCATACCAGCCAGGTCGTTTCGAAGCGCTCCGTTCACTCTCAGTAGTAGTACATGTCTCGCGGGGCAGTGGTCCTTATTTATAGAAGGGTGGGCTTTTCAATTGTGAACGCCCCACGCGCAAGCGCTTCGGAAGCACATGTACGTTCTCGCTTCCCACGCCATCGCGCCAAGGCTATTCCTATATACCGGAGCGGCCGAACAAAGCCATCGGTACAAAACTGCAACACAATAGGAAGTGTTTGGAATCAATAAAAAAAAGAAGAAGGGATACTTTCTCAAAGATAGAACTCACGGCCGCTTTCTGCGCAACAATCGTGTCAAAGGGTCATTTATCTTACCCTCAGCTCGGTCAAAATTAGAACGACCGCCGAACAAACGGTTGCTGCCGAGAGTTCGCAGAGGCGATGCAATGCGGGCGTATTAAAATAGCTGGTGTTCCACTGCACGAAAACCCATCCGCACAGCCGCAGATGCGGAAACAAACGAAAGAAAAGCGCGGAAACAACATTCTTCGAATGCTCCATATAGCAACGACTGGGACACGGAGGCCCGCGGTCCACACCGACAAATTGCTACTGAACATAGGCATGGGAGGTAAGTCAAAGTCTGGGTTTATTTTGCGTGCCAAAGCCACGATCTCGGCTCGCAGTGGGGGAGCACAGGCGGCCATCGACCCGACACACTGCTTTCTTTAAGGATGAATTCTAAGCCCTGGGTCCTAATCCTAATCCTAATTCCAAAGTCGTGGGCAAGGAGCCAGTGACATGGAGGTCCCATCGAACCCTCTGAGCATACCAAACTGTGGGCGCAACAAACAACCGTACTTGTCGGTTGGAGAACGTTCATCCTGCGGCGGTCCCACATACAGGCTCATGATGATTTCGAATTACGTAAGCTACGCTAAACTCAGCGAGGTCTCGTTACCGCGCAGCCATTATGGCTAATCTCTCGGCTACATTAGCTAGCACTAGGCGCAGTATTATGAAGTTTTTGCTGCTACATGTATGACTTTGGGGACCTGGCAGCAGCCTTGAAGAGATGTGCTCGTCCCGCAGGCGGATTAAGCTGACAATGATGAGGAAGGAGAAGTTCCTTAATGAATCCCCGGAGTGTTTTACCTGGCAACGTGCGTAGGATGCTATATACTTCAGATGGGAATAATGAGAAACGAAGCGCATAAGCAGAGTGCGCGCGTGACACTTTTCACAACATGCACAAAACACACCACAACACGCAACCTACGCAAGCTAATTGAAATATCTAACCGAGTCCAGTGTCGCTCAGGAAATAGCGATGACGATTATCTACACTTGAGGCTACGGCAATTTCAACGGGGTCTTGTTCTCGCACAGGCTAATCTGTCGCGCCAAATACCGCTGCGCGGAGCCCTCCCCTATGTGCTTTTGCCACCCTACGGATTCCGCGGGAAAGAGTAGCAATATAACGACACGGGCGTTTCCATTCGTTTCTCGAGCCACACCGAAAACAGGTATACAACGTTCGCGACGTCGACAGCAACTCCGCCGAAAGGTACTAGACAGTCACGGCAGCGGCAGCAGCAGCCACCGCCGCCGTCGGTCGCTGTGGTATGGCGGCCACGACAGCCTTGTCACGCCAACGCCCAGGCCACGGCGCCGCCGACGCATTGCACGCCGCTGTGCATACGTATACCCACCGTCCCCGGGGCCGATCGTAAAGACCTCGATATGAGGTGAAATCGAACTTACGGGGTGTCGCCTTTCGCTCCGTAAACAGCCGCATATAAACGCCGCTGCCGCACCACAGGTGTGTATACACTCGCCCACGAACACGGTGGAAGTATACTTTCCACGCGTATATCGAATGTTGCGTAAATAAAGAATCCGTGTAACAACGGTTCTTCCGTTGTTACAGATGTGGCTTTCATCGATGTGGTTTGTTGAAGACAATGATAGAAGGAAGTCGTGAAACGCAGAGAGGTCGGCCAGAGCTATTGTATACCCAAGCACTCGCGAGTTGTTTGCGGCCAGTAGTGCGAGGCTTCGTGAATGCTCTCGAGCACGAACTGTCTTGGAGAAGACTCGCGCATTCGACAGTGCATAAGTGCCTGCCACTCTGTACTGTGCAAAGGTGACAGTCCTGTGGAAATGGGGAAAATCCTGTGGAAAGTCCAGGTGAAAAGGGAAAATCCTGGGGAAAGCAACGTCCTCCACGGTACAGTATTTCTAAAGTCATTTGGCTAGTAGTAGCTTGTAGCGATGCTAGGGGCAAGGGACATTTTACGGACGAATATTGAATCACTTGTGATTAGTAAATGTCACTTGAGATTAGTAAATCACGCACTCTTCAAAACTATTTGCTTTCATGTGAGAATAAAATGTTGATCATAATTGGATAGAACAAAGGCCAAGTTTCCTTTTTATTGAATTTCGCACTTCGATGCTTCAGTGCCGCTACGTCATTGTGACGTCATCAATTTCGGAGTATCTTCAGCGTATTCGAGCATTTGTGGCGCGTACGAAGTTCTTGAAGCTTTCTGTAGGTTGAGTATCAGGGGGCTTTAATCAAATGCCGTCTAGTCGTTATTTGCCAATACTCATTTAACTGGACCCGAGTAAACGCTTACAAACCCCGTGACGTCACGACGAACTGGTGCGGGAATGTCAGAGAGCCGTCGCCACTTTCATTCGTTTTCGAGTCATTGCTAGCTTAAAAGTTTGAAGATATTGCTATTGCAGAAGTGTAATGAACTAGCGCCGTTTAGCTTCGTAACGAGCAGCGGGAGATGGTGCTGACCAGCGAAAGCTGATCGCCAGAGCCGAAGTGCTGGCACCGCCGCTGGGGTCCTGGACTGAAGGTTCCACCCACCACAGTGATCAAAATACGGTTTTGTCTTTCTCTCTCTCTCTCTCTCTTTAGTATACCTTCAAATGCACAAAACAAAGCTGTTCGTCGTAATAGTGATGCATCAATCTAACCATGCCTTTAGTACTCATTTCCTACAGCGGCGCCATCCAAAAAGCACGCCGAGCCAACACGTATACATACCGGCCTCGATCGCGATCGCCCATCATCTGCCGACGCGGTATTTATATAACTCGCATGCCGATTCGAGATGCCACAGCGACGTACCACCGCTTTTTGCGTCGTCGATTATGGAGGTCGCGAGGAAAGCGCTATGAAGTTACGTCACAGCGCGACTCCGTGTCGACGGGGAAGAGCGTCGTGCCGTCCTTTTCCTTTCCGTTTACCGCCGGGTTTCCGCGGACGGCACTTCCGGCTCACGACCAGCGAAGACGAGGCTCGCACCACTCGACTCGGCGCAAATCGCCCACGCGATGCCAGAATACGGCTAGATATTCGCCCGCATATGCATTAAACATTAACCGGACAAACCAGGTATAGCTATAAGCGCTGGCGTTATTTCTCGTCCAACCACTTCATTCGCAGCCGCAGTAATCGGCTTATTAGCTTTTTCTTTCTGTCCCGTATATAGGCCGATAAAAGGCTCAGGACCAATAAAATCACACGCGCGCCTGCCAGAACCAGCAGGTTCTCGGTATATAGGCAACGGTATAGGCAGCTGTCTGCATGACGTCACGGCCTGGAGCAGGTCCTCTATACGGCTTGTGTCAAAACACGTGGGCAGTGTGAATCGCGCGCAGCTCGCTGTGTGCAGCAGAGTAAGTTGGCAATAAACGCCGCTGTGCGACGATCATTTCGCTTGATGTCATCGCGTTATACATGCGCAAGGATATCAGCAGCAACTTCCAGGCATATCATCATCATATCCAGAATAGCCACAACACGCCGCACTGGCTTACTGTTCCCGAAATTCTACTCGAGCCCGCGGAGTTAAGTCCCGGCACCACGGTGGCCACGTTGCGAACGGTCAGACCGGGAACGGCCATTGATAAACGGAGGCGAGGTTGTAAGCGTAACCCTGCGTCACCATATACATCCCGTTATAGTGACGCGCAGGCGTGCGCGTAAGATTACACGCACTGGCATTGGATGTGCGTCTTGAAACGCTGAGGCGAGTGGTATAGACTCGTCAGAGAAATTATGGACTATCGTAAAGCACTGGACTCGGTCAGTGCGTTATAACAAGATGCCTTGCACAGCATGAGATCTGAAGGATCCCTTTCTGCAAGAAGTGCAAATGTCAGCTTTTGAGGGATGTAGTTGCGGCGTCCGCCGCAAGGGTCTTCCCAACATTCAACAATGACGCAACTTGTGTGTCCGGTCTGTGTGCTCGCTAAACACAAAGCTCTTTCAGCCCCGACTATTGCCCACGTGACTAGTGATCTGACACGGAATTTTCACGCTTTTGATGCGATAGTAAGTGCTGGGAGTTTGCGCTTTCAGATCTGTACGTTTGCTGTCGCATGCGCATATTTTATGCTCGTTAGCTGAGTGCCCTTGGGATATAGCTAGCTTTAATGCGTCCCACATTCCCATCACATAATGAGCAGGAACAACGAGCTGCCGTTCGCGCCGCTTATCCATAATTATCTTCCGCTTCCTACGTCCATCAATCACCGACGAGGCAACAGATCGCCTCGAGTCTTTCGTAATCCAAAACCGGGGTGCGCAATCTTACGCGCACGCTGACGATAATAAGACGTTCCCTGCGAGACAAGAACGACTGACGCTAAGGAGGCAACCAACTCCGCCCCCCTTCCGTCCAGAGTTCGGCGCCAACGCGCACACACATTTCGACAAGCTACGGATGCACTAAAGACGCAAACATAGACACGCACGTGCAGACACGCACAAACATACACGCACGTATACGCATGCACGTAACCCGATATGGGCACGTACTCCAACAAACGCGTCGCGTCGCCGCTTAGGCGTCCGTTCAGGCGACGGCAAAACAAACGCTCGAACGGCAGGCCGACACGCACGTCTCGTAGTTAACGGGCCGTTTCGCAACCGTGGAAGAGACGACGCGCGCCGACGTATCGTCGCGCCTTCTTTCTTTCGTTGGCAAACAAAGAAGCGCTAATCATAGACGGCGAGCGGCACGCGACGAAGCTGGCACAAAGAGTACCAGGGGGCAGCTACAGAGCGTGTAAATGGACAAAGACCTTCTTTCCCTGCGCTGCCGGGTGCGTAGTAATAATGAAAGATGACACCCCGTTTCAGCCCCTATACTCCTCTACCCCTCCCAGCTTTTCTTTCTTCTTTTTTTTTTTCGGCTGACCGGCATCGCCGCAGGAGATGATGGAAGGCGGCCAACGCGATGCTCCGAGTGTGGACAGGGCGAGGGAACAAGCTCTCTTTGTGCGATGAAATGAAACACTATAGAGAATAACGTGCGGAGGAGCAGAGCGGGTGAAAGTGAGAGCTCCCCCATCTTTCAATTCTTTTCTAACATATTGTTTTGTTTTTATTTCATTTTTTTCAGGAGGAGATGGGAGCCAAGGCCACGAGAAACCAAGGTCAGTCATCAGACGCTGATAGCCGGACAAGGCCGAGAAGGGTGATTATCCGCCAAGTTCAAGAGCTAATCAGCGTCGAGCGGTAAACACTTGCCTCGCGTATACACGCGAACATGCCATTAAGGGAGAACCCAATAAGCCGTTCTGGGAATAATTAGGAGACAAACAAGATGGTAGTGCGTTAACTATCGCGCTAGATTCGCACGGCAAGCCTACCTTAGAATTCTAGAAAAGCTGACAAATTTATTGGAAGAGTATAAATAGAAGAAAAAGCTTTCTTTGTATCAAGTTCACGGGCAGTTTGGACGAGGACAAGTGTGTCCCCCTGCTGCAGGTGAATCTAGCCTTGAAAAACCTGTCGGCAATTGCTCCACCATGGCGCCACTTATCAAGTGTGGTAGGGTCTGAAGAAATTCACAACGCATGCGGGGAAGAAAGACTAAAGGCGAGGACGGAGTTCCACCGGGACGAAACATGTTGCGCGCCTTCCATCCCACTTTCACCTTCCTAAGCCCAGCCATCGTGTTCCACTTTGTGCTAACAAGTTCACCTGCATTACGGTGCAAAATTACTCGTCTCAGCATTGCATGCCACATGCTCCACCAACATAAATTGGAACGCGAACAATGAACGAACGGCTGTTACACGAATTACGCGTACATAAAATTGAGACGTGTAATCACTCCGACGCCGGCTTGTAAGCATGGAAGTAGTCCGAAGTATATGTTTTACAGACTAAATTAAGCCTCTGTTACAAGTACACGTGATACTGAAAACGAAACAATGCATTGGAGTAGTTTCGGAAATCTTCGGGTTTGAATTTATGCTGACACAAGGAGGTTTTAAACCTCCTTGTGCTGACAGTACACCCGAGTTCACAGCCAGCCAGGTGCAAAACTAAGCACCTGAGCATGGAGTACTATATGTTCTACAATCAAGTTCATGTACAGTCAGGTGCGAAACTAACCGCCCTAGTAACGGGTGTCATGTTGTACAATCACGTTCATGGGCATTCATGCAAAACTAAGCATCTCAGCATCAGGCCATCATGTTGAATATTGTCAAGTGATGTGCACAAGTAATAATATCCACATATAGTGTTCCATTTTGTAGAGTTCTTGGTAATGAACAATCTTGTTCATTAGAACTCAGGTGCAAAACTGAGCATCTCAGTGCTGGTCGACATGTTTCACTATCAATTTCATCACCAGTTAGATGAAAACTAAGCATCTCAGCATGTATTGTCATGATGTGCAATCAAGTTCGCCAGCAGTCGGGTGCAAAACCAAGCACTTGAGCATGTGATGTCATGTTGCACAATCATGTTCATGGGCAGATTGATGAAACGCTATGCACCTCTACATCGATTTCCATGTTGCGCTACAATTTCCTCGGCTGACATGTGCAAATTAAGCACCAGAACATCAGGCGCCATGTTGTCCAATACAATTTACCCGCGTTGTGCAGCAAAAGTTGAACATCTGAGTCATGTGCAATGTGGAACAACAGGTTCACGGGCAGTCAGGAGTAAAACTCAGTACCTCAGCATAAGAGATCTTAATATACTATCAAGTTCATCAGCAGTCAGGTGGAAAACTAAGCAGCTGGGCCTCGGGTGCCATATTGTGCAATCACGTTCATTAGACAGTCAAATTCAAAACTAAGCATTAAACATCAGGTGCCGTGTCCTATACTATCCAGTTCATGAGCGTCAGGCGCAAGAATTAGCATGTAAACTGTGCCACTGCACGTACTTTCCTAGTCGGCTCATACTTTATAGGAAAACAAAATAACGTGAACAAGACAAGCCCAATAAATAGCATTTTCCCGTGTTCCCGACCCGGCTTTCCCGTATTTTGTGCACATACAACTTTCGTCGCGTCGCCTACCTTGTGTGTGTCCTCCTCCGGATACACGTTTAATTTCTGCAATGACGCGCGTCTGTGACAGTCCTTCCACAACATTCAGCGTGCCCGTATACGTACGAGGAAAAGAGTGTCAAGCATTGAAGTTTCCCCTTTGCTGACACCACGGGACAGCGTCAAGCCTGTCACACCACCCGGCATAAGGACACGCGCAGCCAAGCCAAGGGTGAAAAACACTTTACAGTTCGTGTGCTCGACAGGAGGTACGACGCACCAGCTGATTCGCGCGTAGTTTTTTGGGGCTCAGTTAACACCAGCAAGAGCAGGGTGACCACATATCTCTAGGCGGTCGGTCCCTCCAGCATTCGTCTACACTTCCTTCCAGGGACGGTTTGACACCTTACTGTCCCGACTCGCTTCGAGAAGAAGCTTTCGGCACGGCGGGGACGTTTTCGTGGTTTTCTGGGTTGTGTTAACACCAGCAGGAGAAGGGTGACCCGAGCAAAAAGGAACTTGACCACAGATCTCTCTAGGCGGTCCCTCCAGCGTTCGCCTACACTTCCTTCCAGGGACGGTTTGACACCTTTCTGTCCGGACTCGTTTCGAGGAGGGAGCTTTCGGCACGGGGTCGCCCCGGTGACCTGACACATCGTCCCCGCTACCCCCCAGCACGAACGCTGCGGGACGACCAGGTTTTTTTTCCCTCGAATTCCGGTCGGCAGACCAGCCGGCCACAAAACGACGCACGTATGTATGTACGCGAGAAAGTTGTAACCGCGCTTTCACTCTCGTCTCGTCCCGTTCTCGGTTCTTGTGTTTTCTCTCGTTTTCTTCTCTTCTTCCAAGGTGGCGTTGCTATCATCTCGCCTTCTTTCACGGGTCTTTAGCTAATGACTCTGTACGCTCCTGCAGCGGCCCATAGAAAGGGCCACTGAAGAGAAAGCCACGACCGACACGAAGAAGACGTGGCAGCTAGACGCTCTTTTTCACGGCGTCCACCCCGCGACCGATCCACCATCTTCTTTTTCTGCTCTTTCCACGCGAAACCTCGCGAAAGCTTGCTCGGCCGACCCCAAGACGCCGTCGCATCGTTTGTACTCTTTTATGTCGGCCTTTGCTTTGTGCTGTTTCTTTGATTTTCCGGGTTCAGGAGCGGCGGGTCGCGGTAATGTGGTACGCGCACGCCGTTCTTTGACCCGAGCGAATGAAGCACGCTTTCGCACTTCTCCTACTCTAATGACTTTGCCTTCATTCTTTCGTTGTCGCTTGTTTTTCTTAAAAGTTCCGAGAAAGCGGCTTATTTCGGTCCGTCTCCTGGAAGTCTGTACCGCGGCGTTGCCCGACTTCCCTCTGAACCACTGCCATATAGCTGAGATGATTGAAACGTGCCGCTCACTGAGAGAAACTTAACAAACATGCTGGGGAACGCCCTGAGGCATCTTGATACATCAGCGATGATATCAACTAAGTGTCAATGCTGCCAAGAATACCCCTCCATAGTACATGCTAGGTCAGCAATGACAGCTATAACATATCAATACTGGTATAATTGTTGTTCCGGCACAAAGAACGAAGGACGACCCTCAATGAGCACAAGAATGACCAAACTGAACCCGAAAGTCCATGTCTGGCCCACTAACTCCTTCAATCATTGAATGTCCATAAAAAGACAACGTGTTATTCATTGTTTTTCACAATACTACTGAGACTGAAATACGGCACACCACCGTCTATGCGAGTATCTCACAGGGCGCTGTGACGCCGTGAATAAGTGCTGGGATATAGAAAGCAGGGTTGAACGCGGCTTGGCCTAAGACATGGTCACCTGGCTTCATAAATTAAGCTTTCTCGAAATTAGGTATACATAAAGAGTGTCGTTTCTCCCACAACACTTCTCGCATTTACGTTAGCTCACGTTTAATATAGCAAGTTGTACTCGTGTCCTCAATAGCCGAAGGAAACGGAAGACGCACGATTGAAACCGCGGGTACACTGACGCAGACCACGTCTTTCCTTCGAACACCTACGCTGGCGGTACGCTCGTAAACAAGTGCTACAACTTTACAACGCAGCCTGAGTTTCAATATTTGAATACCAATTTCAGGCGAAGACACAATTTCACAAGCTGTTCAAGTACAGTCTAAACCTAAATCCGGTGAACATAAATCTGTTCACCGGACGCGCTTTCAATCATGTTGTAGCTCTACGAGAAAGATCTCAGTCCGAAGCCCCTACTTCCCGGCACTCCCACACGTGCAACAGCACTGGAGCGCCACTTTTGACTCTATAGTTAACAGTAAGAAACTCTACGCTGGTCATGTTACTGTAATGTCTCGTGTCTTCGCAAAGCCATCGAGATAGACCTTGCACATAGGCGAAGTCATCAGCGTGTAAGACTCACCTGCTCAGGAAACGGGTCCGTAGAGCCGGCGGTACCGTCCTAGCGACTCCATCGTACACCTGCAAAGACGCAAACAAGAAAAAAAAGATTGTTTACATCAGCAAAAGCCGACAAACTCGTCTACTTGGTAAATCCCCTTTATATAGTGTCCTTGAGGTCATTATTGATCACCATCATCAAACTTCGCAAGGCCCCGGCCTGTACATTGAGCGCCAGTCTAGCAGTCAGCTGTTCTTACAACGTCAATGGCTCAGTCAATCATCCAAACAAGACAGAGAGTAAGGGCAATATGGAGATTTGAAGTTACGAACAGTGCATAATCAAGGGATGGTCTCAAGCTGAGGACAGCATTTTGTAGGCATTGTGTAGAAAACATACGAAGTCCTTCGATAAAGTCTATAGTTTCTCTCCAGTCTGCCTGTAGACTTACGGCTAGATTTAGTCTAGTAATGTTTAATAAACTTTCGGCAAAGCAACCCACTTCAATGTCTATGGTAGTAATTGTTAACGACCACCTTTTTTTTTTTTTTTTTTGACGCCACGTCGAAGTTACGTAGGCAACACAGACAAGCCTATAAGATGGCAACGTGGTCCACAAGAAATCTGCAAGGAATCTGTACACTGCGTGAACTTATTTTCTCAAAGTGAGATATCTATTGAACATGTGACCACATCAGCAGGCAGAGCACTCCAGTTTTGTGATCGTCCGGCGAAATAAAAAGTGTTAGAAGAATTCGGGTTACAGAAAAAAATCTGCCAACAGTTTGTCATCGTAAGAATGTGTGCAGCGCCGACGGGCAAGCTTCATGAAGAAACAGGGAAAGGATAATTATATAATGAATGACAAAGATGTCGCCCTATGGTTAACTCTTTCAGCCTGCTGCAGCGTGCTGCGGTAAAGGGAAATGGAGTAAAAGATAGTTACCAGAGAGAGAGAGGAAAGGCAGGGAGGTTAACCAGAAGCGATCTTTCCGGTTTGCTACCCTACACTGGGGTGGGGGATATAGGGGTTAGAAGGAGTGCAAAGAGAGAGAGATAGTTACCAGAGTTGACAACATGTACATAGGGCGCGAACTAATGGTCTGTCATATGAACTTTTGATGATGATGACTAATGGGGCTTATAGGCGCAAGGGCCACGTGTGGCCAAAGAGCGCCAAGATGGTGGTATTGGGTTGTCAATGGTACGTGAACTGTGAATTACGAAGGGTGGAGGAAACTCCTCGCCGGAGGCCATGCGGCATTCGAAAAGATATAAACTACCGGGTCAAGCCTACGAAGACGGCTACGGCGACTGCCCTGTGGTGACCAGCGTCCGTTTGTCGCAGTTCGCCTAAGTTTTACCAAGCGCTTTTCTTAAAGCATACAAACTTAAGTATAGTGAGCACCAGCGTCTCGCAACTTCGCTTCGCCTTTCACCGTAATTTCAGTCTTTCCAAACTGCCTCACCGCGACTTCCCGCGGCCGAAGCCCGCCCATGCCTGACCGCGAGCGTTAGTGACCTTGTGGGAGCGTCGAAGCGCAACGGCAAGCGAGCCTTCATTGACACGAGCACACATACACACACCCCAATAATGACCGCTGACGCCGCCAGCCGTGCACCTGGCGCTATTGGCGTTTTACAACTCTTTTCCGCAGTAGTATATCCCATTCTTCTCCCTCGCTTTCGTTAGAATTTCTCTCGATTCGCACAGCTAGGCTTTTCTTACTCGAGAAGCCATTCGCACGTGATAATGTCTTATTCTTTTCTTCTTTTTTTATCCTGTGAAACCACTCGATAGCTGCCGAGGTGGGTACTTTTGAAATCCCCCCGTCTGACACGAGCGAAAGAAGCAAGCCCCTGTAGGCAAGGCTTGCAGTTCCCGTATTTGGGAAGCACAAGAGTACTTTCAGGGCGTCGAGTGTATAAACCTAGTCTGGCTTCGGTTGGACCACTGTTAAAGAATACTCGGAAAGTAATGAGGCTTACACTATTTGAACGAGACAGTTGATTTTGTGACGACCGAGCAAAGCAGCTTCCTCGTTGAAGAAAAAAAAAAAAAAAGTCTCGAGCCAAGTAAGAAATCGATGAAGTCGTTCACAGAGCCAAGAAGGCCGGCGCTTTTAGATGTCTAACTCTCAATACTGCACCACGTCAGTAAAAAAACGAGACGTTGCTTGAATAGGTCAGCAACAGTAGCGTTCGCAGCGGCAATCACAGAAAGCCTGATTTATCAACCTTGAACTATAAGTGTTTTCTCAACAACATGCTTCCCCTAGAGCTCAAGCCTAGAAGAACGTTAGTTAATCTTCGACGAAGTCACAGCATTAGTCAGCAAGTTGGCAGTTAGATAATAGATGCGCTAATCTCTTATATTCCCATTATCACCAACCAAAATGCAGCGTATCAAAAACTACTCGTCGTGTCAGCCACAAGAAGCGTTCCTCCATTGTCCGTCTTTAATCACCCTTTGTATACGACGCCCACTCAATGGGAGCATCATCACGGAAGAATTAGCAGAACACAGTGGGCGTGCTTCCCTCTTATCTCTTAATCACGCAATCGGCTCTCAGTGATTAGCTAAAAGAAGCGCTAGCTTTAGCTGGAGTCCACGGGGTTTGAGATAGGATATAGACAACCTATCGAACCTTGAAGGCAATTTTATCAATCCGTAAAAATGATTATCGAACCCTAAAGGTGGAAGCCGTCGTCAAGGAAATGAAACGTGTATAGTAACAGCGGGAGAGCAAACGAGATTGGTTCGCTTAAGTGAAACGGTTCATGCAGAAACACCCAACTAGTGCAGAGACCGTATCAGACATGACGCATACACGCGCAAAGACCGCACGAAGACAGATAATTACTGAAGTAAAAAAAAAATCTACAGAAAGAAAAATGATAAAAGCGTGCAGTAGTATAGCCCTGTGGGACGCGCCAGGCGACCTCACGAATGCACTCGGTAGAGAGACCCACTGGGAAGAAAAAAAAAACTGGATCCAGAGCGAAGGCCGACCCCAGCTCAGCACGGACCGCCATCGACTGTCGCCCGTGCTCCGGATACGGTGAAATCAGCTGGGAGAATCTTCGGGATCGACTTCGCGGTGCGGCGAGTCTCACTTCGCTCAGTCTTTTTGGCTTACTTTCTTTTATCTTAATTCTTTCAATTCCCTCCAGCCAGTTTTCTCCGCGCAACCGCTCGATTTCATAATCCGACCCGCATGCATTGAACGCGCGTCCCCCCGCAGTTCCGTCGACTGCGGCGCAGGAGCGATATGGCGCAGCGCGCTGGCTAAGTGCCATACGCGTGCGTGGTGGATAGATGTACACAATGCCTCCAGGTGAATCCCGAGTGCAGCGTGTGTATACGTGAGCCAAATAGGTGAGCGGTGAACGATGATTGGCCGACAAAGCCAGCGCGCGCTACTGTATACCGTGGATGTACCTCGATATAATGAAGTTGTACTTGCAGCGAAAAACTTCGTTATATCGCGAATTTCGTTAATTCGGGGTTTCGCTAATTCAATGGAACTAAGATCGGGAAAATAAAATAATTTGCTACACCGCGAATTTCGCTAAATCGAGCTTCGTTATATCGAGGTTTGAAAGCTCGACGCGGATACGAAGATGGATGAACGAACGCGCGGCCTATGAGGGGAAACAATGAAGTCGAGAGTTGAGAACAACTGCTCCGAATATCGACGGTGCACGTTGATGCTATACCAGCGCCAAAACGGTGACAGATAGAAAAGAACTACGCGACCACCACTTTCGTGGGTTGATCGAGACAGGGACGCGAAAGTTAATGCCACGAGCGTATGACAATTCATTGGAGTTCACCGGTCAACTGTCACGGTGGGTCAGTGACTGTACAGCGTTTCGCTGCTGAGTACGAGGTCGTAGGTTCGAATCCGTGATGCTGCGACCACATTTAGACGGGAACGAAATGCAAAAAAAAAAATACTCGTGTATACTTAAGTTGAGATGCACGTTAAAGAAGCCCAGCGGCTCAAAATTTGTCAGGAGCCTCCCGCAACCACGACGTCTCTCAAATCCCTACTGAGCGCTACTTTATTGGGCCGTTAAAACTCACGAACGCTAAAAAAGGGCCTTTTAGCTGATTGATATCAGCTAAAAGGCCCTTTTTTTAGCGTTATATTATCGTTAGGTTAAAATTCCTTCATGGTTGGGTTGAGGCACGCTGTTTCTCGTTAACTGCCTGACGAAGAGATGCGCACTTATCGAAGCATTCACCCCGGGTTGAGGCTTCCCTTGTTCGCATATATGTTGTATACACACCAGCTCTGCGGATGTGGCGCATGACTTGCGAAGGCGTTAATTCCTTCTAGCACCGTTGCTATCTTCGGACCACTCTGCCCTCAGCACTTTATTGCCATATGATAAGGCGAAGGTTTTTCCCTGCCACACCCGTGCTACTTCGTTAACCGCTATACCACTGCTGCCTCGTTAAGTCAAACAAGCTATCACGTCACTTAGCTTCCAACACTGCGTTGGATATACGTGTTTCCTTTTTTTATTTTTTTTTCGTCCGTTCTAGGTTCTAAACCAAACCGAATGATAGCACTAGCTGTAGAGCGAAAATTTAGGGAGTCCGACATAAAGAAGTCTTAAAAAAAAAGGAAGAAAAAAAGCAGTCGGTCGGAGTAATACAAGCCTTTATCTCGCGTCACGAAGCTCCCGCGCCTGATACCTGCGTTTGCGCGCCGCCTCAATCTCGCGTCGTCGCCGGCGTGATCTACACAATTCAGACGCAGCGCAGAGTGCCTCCGCTTGCGCGGCCGAGACACCAATGGTATATAACGCACCCAGATACCTTTCCCACACCGAGGGTCACTGCTTCCATTTGCACCTTCTAGGTGCTCTTACATATCTTGCCTCTCTTGTTCGCTTCGGGATAAGGCCGCCGCTTACATTTGCCACTTGATTTTGGTTCATGGGCGCCGCAATCTCAGGATATAGGCAGGAGCATTTCCCCTATAGTGTTTGTCAAGGGCTCACGTACCGAAGCCCGTAACAAGAGAACTTTAAACCGTAAACTAACTTTAAACTTTAAGCAAGCTTAAATGAAACAACTTTGGACAGCTTTAAACCAACTGGACTCGAGACCATTTTCTGAGTCAAAGATACTCTTACCGTGGTCACATGCGTCACGCACAAAAAGCGATTCGAGCGCTAGCACAGTACCTGAAGTGCACCGGTTTGAGAGACCGCTTATAGTGTCCCTGTACATCTTACCACGTACCCTCAGTGCTCACTCTCTCCCTCTTTTTGTTCCCCCTTTCCCTTACACCCCAGTGTAGGGTAGCAAGCCGGACGCTCGTCAGGTTGACCTCCCTGCCTTACCTCTCCTTGCGTTCCTTATCTCTCACCGAAGCCAATTTAAGTTAACGCGCTCGAGAGCTTCCTTCCTAAACGCAAGACTCTTCAATAGCAAAATTGCTAAGCCATGCATGCAGGACGTGAATCAGAAGGGCGGCCCGAACTTTAAGTTCGGGTGTTGGCTTGTTCGGGCAGTACAATGTTGGCTTGAAAGCCACTTAGGCGTTCTCGTTTATAGTGGACCACCCTGTACGCGCACGACGCTTAGCTGGGCGCACGCGCGCAACGTGCAGGGAACAAACACGGACACATCCACAAACGCGCCCTCAAAAGTACACAGTCTCGACGCACGTCGGTCACGCATATACGCGCACAACGATTTAAAATAAATAACCAAATCATATCTGCAACGGCGAACACCGAGACATCCGCACTCAATTTATAAACAAAAAAGAAAAAGAAAACATGTAACACAACACACCGGGACCCTTTCTATGTTTACAGAGTTCCCAAGACTTTCGGTTAAGCCCTCTGGAAGAACACGTTGGAACAGCCTATAAATGTATAGAACTCTCCAGTTGGCGCCAGTTTCGCTGAGCAGAATGTTCGACAAGTGATTTTCACAACTAAGTACAACAAGAAGGCTGCATACATGAGCTTGACACCGCGTGTTCCTTACATTTGAACACGTCTAGAACATGTGCCTATAGTGTATATACTTGTGTGACTAAAGGCTTCTTCTTCCTTGGCTAACTTGCGCGCGGTATCGAATCCCGGCCGCGGCTGCCACATATCGATGGGGGTGAAATGCAAAATTGCCCGTTTACCGTACATTGGGTGCACGTTCAATAACCCCCATGTGGTCTAAAGTAAATACAGAATCCCTCACTACGACGTGCCTCATAATCAAATCGTGGTTTTGGCCCGTAACGCCCCAAAATTTTAATTTTTCCTTGGCTAACTTTACTGTCAAAAATTCACGACCGGAAGCTTTCTGGCACCAAGAGCACTGACGTTATCGATTGCCGCCACATTGTTGTAGAGCAGGCACGGCGCAAAGCTACCCTTTATCTCGATATCCGCTTATCTATCGGCAGCACAGCGGTAACCTGCGAGTAGATCATAATGGCGCGCGTGACGTCACGCCCGCACTCCCGCAGTGCATGCGCCGATACGTGACGCTCAGCGGAACGCGGCAGTAGCAGCTTGCCGTCCGGGATTGAAAGTGTTTTTATGCAACAAGAACAAAAAGTAGAATACAAGCCACCGAAGCCAAGCAAGCAAGGAAGAACAACAACCTATAGCTGCAGTAGCGCGATAAGCTCTGCAACACGCTCGAGCCCGCACAAACACACAACGTTGGTCTCGAAGCGCACACGTATACGTGCTCGTGCATACATCGCAGGGCGCGTACCGCTCACTTCCGGGAGCACAGCTCGGCTACATAGATAGACGCTGCAGCCCGTTACACGCACACGCACTCTCTCCCTCTATACGTGTATGTACCCCTTGAACGAGGAACGGGGGTGCATGCACGCGCGATGTTACAAGATGGACGAGCACGCACGCGCGAGATGCGCTTTCTGCTGCTTATATATCGCACGCAGCATGCAGGTCGTCGTCGCGTACACGCCACGACGAAGGGAGGAGGATCGGCATCGAGATCGAGAGCAGCCTGTCCAGCGTTGTCGTGGACGTGGAGATTGGAGAACGTCGATGCAGCCCTCCGCTCGCTGTTTAAAGTATCTGATGGTGGCGGAGATGTGGTTTCGCGTTAACGTTTTATAACGGCTGTCCGGCGCGTAATCTACACGGAAGAACGGAAAAGGAAGTTGCTTAACGCGATGATAAAACAAGGAGCGCGCGTTAGACCACGATCTCTCGGTTTGTACAGAGCGGTCACGTGCTATCTTGCATCGAAGTAGGCTTAGCACGGAAATCATGCGTTTTCCGGTCATATATGTGACCCTTCTGTGACGCCTTCGGACATTGAAGGTAATGAAATAAATAATTATGTATGTATAGTGTATGTCGTGCAATATATCCCACGCAGTATATGCCCGTATATGCATACTGCCTAAATAGCAATACGCGTGCACCTATAATGCGCCTCTGTATATACATGTTTATATACATATATGTAACTGTACAGCCGGATGAAAAGACCTAAAGATCACGATATCGGAAAAAAAAAACAATACAATCCGTCTATATAAACAGTCGTGGATCGTGTAATTGTCTCAATGCATTATTACTTTTGTCGAACAGGCAGGCGTAGGCTGTACCACTCTATTTCAGCCCAGGCAAGCCTGGGCTTCGAATAAAATATACTTTTTCGCGGCATCTTTAATTGGTCCTCGGACTTTTGTTCGTGACTGCACATTTTTGCATACGAAAACACATTGCCACAAACGGCACTATAAGTTCATGCAGCTATAGTCTCTGGCTATCGGACGTCTTTCTGTATACCAAATATGCTTGTAACTTTAATGAAGCCTTCATTGCTGAATTAGGATTCTAACGGACTCGTTAAAGATTAAAAGCAAGCACGCGGAGACAGGAAAGTAGTTGACGTGCCGATCGGCACGTACACACTGCCACAGTAAACGCTCTAAAACGCCCGTTCCGAGCTTTTGCAAATTCCCCTAATCGATTGCACGCAGGGTATTCAGCAGTGTTATATACGCTCGGATTCGCTATCTTGTTTGCAATCTAAAGCCGAATGAGCGCCGTCTGAATCCGGCATTTTACAACCTCTATTGGAACTCAAGCAGTTGCACAAATCCGGATGATCATCGGCAGCGAAACCATCACTTTCTTTTCCTTCTTTTTTTTTAAATCTCCTTTTCCCTTAATATTTTCTTTCACCACCTCAAATGGCACCGCACTTCGAATTGAGAACACTCGCGTACAAAAAAAATGGAAAAAAAGGTAAAAAGCGTGCACATCTCATTTTATTAGCACCGCAAAGTTCGAGAAGAACACGCACCATACGACACGCATAGGTTCAGGGACAGGGAATAGAAAACAAGATAGGAGCCCGGGTGGAGCGAGTAAATGTAATACGCTGAAGAAAGTGGGAGGGGGGGGGGGGGTATTATAAAAGCGGTAGAAGACGATAAAAGAGAGAAGCAGATTCACGAAGCTCTTCGGATGGCGCGAAATCCGACTCAAGGATGGCCCGTCCTAGATTTCTTTGTCGGGACCCGCGCGGCCGCGCACGCCGGAGCCGTTCGTATGAAGCCCAGAAAAAAAAAATCCCTAAGGGCGCTGCTTCGCGACAAGCACGAACATCGATTCGTCTGAAGTATCATACTTAGACAAACCTTACCAGTTTTCGTTAAGAAAGGTACCATCTCTTTCTACAGCAGTAATTGAATTAAGATCCCGGAGTTCTACCTGCCAAAACCACAATCTGATTGCGAGGCACTCCGTAGTCGGGGACTCCGGCTTATTTTAGACGCCCTGGTGCTATAGAGTGCGTTAGCTCAAGCCCACCTGTCTGCCTTCTGCCCAAATAAATTCTCTCTCTCTCTTTCTCTCTATCTCTTTCCTGAGCCGAGAGCTATCTTAGCGGTCGTAAGTTATGCCGAGTCTTGGAACTTTCAATTGTCGAATACATGCGGCGTGTGGCGAATGTCGACCAGGTGGTACAGCCAAGCTGGGAGTGCGGAATTCAGCAAAATAAAAAGTCAGGAAAGCAAAAAAAAAGCTACCGGAGCGCGTTCTTTGTGAAAGTGTGCGAAGCGCGGGCGTTACAGGACAAAAAAAGAAAAGTGTGTCGCACAGGCAGATTGCGGCAGTTTGAAGTGAATTCCTCGAGTGTATAGTTGCGAAGTAGAACGCCGCCACGGTTGTCAGCATGGCTCTACATACGCAAGTGCGGCACCAAACCCAAACCGCGCAACACATGAAGCCAGAAAGCAGAACGCGTCCTTGGATTATCGATCGTCACGCATCGCCGTACAATAAGGCGAAATGACTGTTTGCACACCTAAGCATAATAGGTCAGCAGAATGGATGGAGACTCACTCACTCACTCACTCACTCACTCACTCACTCACTCACTCACTCACTCACTCACTCACTCACTCAACCACTCAACCACTCAACCACTCACTCACTCAAACACTCACTCACTCACTCACTCACTCACTCACTCACTCACTCACTCACTCAACCACTCAACCACTCAACCACTCACTCACTCAACCACTCAAACACTCAACCACTCAACCACTCACTCACTCAACCACTCACTCACTCAACCACTCACTCACTCAACCACTCACTCACTCACTCACTCACTCACTCACTCACTCACTCACTCACTCACTCACTCACTCACTCACTCACTCACTCACGTCCACTCTAAATGACCGTCAGTGGCTTTCGTTCACACGTTAACCATCACTCACTCCTGGTCATGCTTCCGTTGAGTCAAACTCACCGACACTCACTCATACTCACTAATACTCACCCAATACTCACGTAAATCACTAACACTCCAGCTCGCGCATTTCAAATGAGTTTGGATCACGCATGAGTATATAAGCGTACTCGTAGGAGATCAAGCCAACCCGTGCACCCAAGATACGCAGCCGTCGTTGTATGTGCACGAAGGCACGCGAAAGCTACCTACACAAGAAGTGAATTTATCACTACTTGTTACCGAGCTAGTTGGTTCGTACTTGCACTACGGTTTAATGGGACGCGGAACAATGGGAAGTAAGGCCGGGACAGGAAAGAGCATCACAAACTCGGATGCGATTGACGCTCTTTCCTGTCCTAATCTTGCTTGACATTGTTTCGCGTCCTATTACACCGTACGAAGTGATCAAGGGCGCTTGAACAGGCGATAAACATCTCAGGCCGTTGGTGTTTCGACAAGCGGACTTACCTTTGTCAGCTAATAGGCTGACAAAGGTAGGAGTTATAAAAAAGAAAGGAAACATATACACGCACGTAAGCATTCACAGACACCTAAACACAATAAAAAAAGAATGCGAACTGTGATCGTGAAATCAGGTACGCATAAATGAATGTAACACTAACCTGACCGGACTGCCATAATGCGTAATAAATTCGGAGCAACGAACAAGGGACAATTAGAAGACTACACGCAACAATCGCCGGTGCCATTGTCGTAAGTAAACAGGCATCGCTAATCCCGCCGTTGAGAACGCCGCGCATATGTGATTTATCGGGCGAATAACGACACAACGCGAATATGCCGAAGACAACCTTTTTGTCTCTTTCTTCAGCATCTGCATGAAAGCTACTCGGAGCGCGCGCAACTCGGGCACACACGCTCGCAGGCCAACGCTTTGTTCGCGACACATCCGAGCTTGCGTGCGCTTAGATAGGAAACAAAAAAAAAAATTAAGTTTAGAAAAAGAAAAAAAACTCGGCCGTCACCCCCACGATTCCGATCAGCCCCGCACAACAACAATGCCGCGTAGCGCAATCGCACCATCGAGGCTCCGTCGGCACCGCCGCGGTGCCCACGTATCGGCTCCCATTGAAATCGCGACGGCGCGCCGCGCGAACAGCCCCGCTCACCACATGCGAACGGCTCACGCAGGCAATGGCGAGTGGCACGAAAAGAGACGGCAGTTTCGATACCGAATCGACGGTCTCTCCCGGCGCGCCTTCCGTCGCGAGCGCCCGCGCTCTAACACACGCACGCACGCACTCGTAGGCTAACACCGGCGCGAAGATGCGTATGTCCGTGTCATGCGCACACTCGAACAGGGACTACTACATAGGTACGCACGGGCACCGACACAGGTATATGCGCGCATGTACAGCACAGTCAACTTCTAAAAGGAACACGCTGTTTGTATTTGGGTACCGATTGTAGCTTCGATCATTATGGCACGAAGGCACCAACGCATCGTCACATGAGAATGCGCGCATGCGCACAGAGACACACACAAGCGTGAACATACGCACTACAGACACGACGACCTCTCAAGGAGTCACGTACTGATATTCGATTGAGTCAGGGACAGAAAGTCCAACTAAAGGCGACAGAAAGTCCGTAGAAACGCATCAGGATTTCAATGAAGTCACACACTCACACGCGCGCGAACAGTATATCTGCAGCCAGGGGCACAATACCGGTGTGAGACGCGACCAAGGCTTTCGCGATTCAAGGCTCTTTTTCAATCTGCGAGACGATCGCCGTGCGGAGAAAGCGAAGTGGCGCGAGACGGCGCAACCCGGATTCGTCGCGTTTCGCGTCCGCCGCGTCGCTATCGGAAACGCGACACGCGGGGCACGCACTATATGAGAACGCGGCGACGAGCGGCAGCGCTGACCCACTAAGTGTGCGCAGCGTCGCTGGAACTACAAGGCCCGCCAAGACGAAAACTACAGCGCGCTGCATGTAGGCAAGTATATATATATATATATATATATATATATATATATATATATATATATATATATATATATATATATAGCGCGGTGTTTAAAGATGACGCCGGTAGACTTTGCTAACTATAAAGTGGAGACTTTCGGGAATAGACATCTTTGTCGAAACTTGCTGACTTGGCAGAACAAACTCCTGCTGAGCCTGTGGTCAGCGACAGAAACGGCGTCCTGTAGTTGATGCTGCTGGGTAAAATAAATTGCGTTTGCGTCGATAGACGCGCAGTCGTAGCTTCGTTGCATCTCCTTCAATCGATCGATCAATAAATAAATAAATCCCTCAGTCAGTCAGTCAGTCAGTCAGTCTTCGTTACGGTCGGTCCATCAGTCCGCCTCTCACTCAGACAGTCAGTCTAGTCGGTCAGTTTCGGTCAGCCAAGTTAGACATCCAGCCACCACAATAGTCAGTCAGTCGGTCGGCGGGCTAACCAACCATGCCCTGTGTCAGCCATTCCACGCATCAATCACTACACCAACCAAACAGCCAATCAATCAACATTTGCCCACGCAGTCCACGACCCTAAGGGCCCATTCACACTTGCGACTAGTCGAGGTCGCGCGACCAATTGCGACTGGCGACCAGAAAACTACTCAAGAAGAACGATGTTCACACTTACAAATGCGACCGACGAGTCGCTAAACCGAAATGTATCACGAAATGCCGTTCACGTCTGTTTGAAATGTCATCGCCGCGTAAAATAAGCGTCTGCGTATACGGACGTCCTGTTCCTGCGCATCTGATTAGTTTAGCTGTTCTGCGACTGCGGTCGCGCGACTGAAAAATCGAGCAGTGAGCGACTGGCCCTAAACGGTCGCATTTCGAGAAAAGCGACCATTTGCGACTACTTGCGACTGGTCGCTTTGCGACCAACTTGGTCGCGCGACCTCGCCTAGTCGCAAGTGTGAATGGGCCCTAAGCACACCTGACTATGCATTAGAGTATATCTGCACGCAGGCTCGTATTGAGCACTACATACGGGCTCAACTCGTCTTCGTTTCCTCCGCGCCATCTATCAGAAGCGTTCTGACATCCTGGCACTACCACATTCTCCACCGCTCCGATTCGACTGCGAGTTTTGTTCGACACAGTCGCACTTTTTTTTTTTTTTCCTGGCAGGTTGTGCACGATGACAAAAGACCCTCCGATGTAAGAGTGCAGAGGGTGGGGGGTCAGGAGGGACGCGAGTTTACAGTTTTTCAAGTCACGCAACTCACGACGACATGCTACACGGAATGCCACCGTCGTGTCACCGTCTCTCCGTGTCTCCGCGGCATACACCTACGCGTCCGGCGTCGACAAAAAGGAGGCCCCCGACGTACTTATACTACGCGTCGATAGACGACACACCGTGCTGACACACGACACTCAACCCCCCCCCCTCCCCCTCTCCCCTCCTCTTCCCAATACACAGCTCTGCGGCTATAAAGTATTATGCAAGCCAGAGGCGAGCGGAGCTTGCATGTGCGAGCCAGCAGCCACCGATTTCCGAAGGCTTCACACGCGGATCTCTCGCCGACTCGCGGAGCGAGCGACCCGATTGCCCAGTTCGCCAATCGAAAGTCGGGAAGTATATGCACCCACCTCACTTCAACGGAAAAGAAGTATGTGATGCCGACGTTAAAAAAAAAGAAAAAAAAAGAGGAAAAGTAAGAGAATGGGGTGTGGAAAGAAAAGTAAAAAAGTCAAGGTTCGAAGAAACTCACCCGTCCGCGATGCGTATACACGTAGTACTACTACACACGTTCCTCCGTTCCGGCTTCCTTACGTGTCGTGTATCCGTGAGCGTGATTGCTTCAGCCGCTGGAGCAGCTTCGGCGACGAATGCAACGCGTTTTCGTTCGAAAGGCACGGGAAAAAAATATGCGCGCCAGGGCCGCGGCACGAAAAAAAAATAAAAATAATAAAGTGACAAGCGAGGAACAAGACTGCGGAAAGCGAACGGAGAGAAGTGTGTGTTGTTAAGAAAAGGGGAGGGGGAGGGGATAGCAATGCAGAAATCGATGTAGTACGTATGATGGTTGCTGGGGAACAGTAGTACGTCATAACGCCGCTTCGCTCTTTCGAAGAAAAAGAAATTGTACGTAAAGCAAGAAAGTCGGTCAGTCTCCGAAGCTGTACAGCAAGAGCGTACGCGGTATTCACGCTCCCAAGTCGCCTCGAACGAGCTTCATCGGTTGTTCCACCCCCCGTGCACGAAGTGGCGGGTGTCGGCGATGGCCGGAGTATAAAACGTCTCACTTAGGGGTCGACGGCCCTGTCATGATCGGCGCGTATCACTGCAGCAGCAGCAGAAAGAACGGGAGTCCGGCGTTTTTCGGACGCGGAAATTTGTCAGTGTGTAGCCGGGCCGCATGTGTCTCTGGCGTACTTATGAAACGGGAACGCGGGTACAAGCGTGAATGCTTCGAGTGGCGCGATTTGCTTGACACTTTTCTTTCGAACCGCGCTGTGTCGAAGATGGTGGATTGACGTGCCAATTGCCACGTGCAAGTGACGGAAAACGGGCAAGCTGGCAAGAACGGCGGCAAGAACGTGTAAGAACTTGAAGAGGCCCGCTACACGACTGTTAAGAAGCATCGCTGCTTACAAAAACTGAAGCGGCAGATGGTGCACATTGAAAAGTTGCGCTTCCGTATGGTGTCCTTGCGCTTGCCCTGCTGAATAACAGTCCGTGTCCCTTAGCGTACACGCCCTGCTACTACTTCGAGCACGGTATGAATTCCTAATTCACCCGAGTAACATAACTCGCAAATATCAGCGGCATCCACAGCGCATTCACGGTGTGATTGCCGCAACACATTTACGTTGCGAACACATCAGTGTGCGGCGTGGCGTTGCGGCGTCCACGATTACGCCGCCCGATTACCGTGCTGCAAGTGCTGGTCCAAGTGTTTTTTAATGCGAAGCATTATTTAGCTACTACGCCCGGATTTCGGCGTCATCTTCAGTCATCGGGATAACCTCCGCACCGCAGCCGGTTGTGCCATGAGCATGCGTTTCATTGTGACGTCATACATTCATCATCTCCTCTCGTGTATACACCAGATGGCGCGTCTCACTAGATGGCCTTATTATAGTCAAGCATTCTCCGCCGTACCAGAAACATGGCGCAGGTTCCTGTTGCGTCATGTCTCGGACCTCATCAACAACAAAATAATTACGCGCCCAATTGTGGGATTCGAACCAGAGTCCTCCCAGCCCAAACGTCCGATGCATAGACGTTGAGTGGAGCCCGATTTCCCCCTAGGGTAACAGTGTAAGATACTCTGTTGTTCAAATATGGTGAATCAGCTTTTCGGAAGCCTGCAAAGCGGGGGAAGATTCGTGAATGGAGAAACGGTCATCCACCAGACTGTACAGGACGAAGCTTACAAAGGAATCCCACATGGTTCAGACTCTATGGTTCAATCATGGCCACCAACATCGGGCGGCGTGTGGCCATCATTCAAGCGGCTAGTCTTCTCATTAATCTTCTTCTGTTGTTCCTCGTGTAGTTCTATCACGCCTCTCAATCAAGAACCGGAACATGGGATTCTCCGGAACCGGGACACCTTACAATACGCCACTCCCCTCCATACACTATAGGCATGACGTTATGGTGTGTAATATACCCCCCCCCCCCCCCGTTAGGTTGGTGGGGAGGGGGGGGTCAGCGAGAACGCCCGTGCCTTGTAGGAAGTAGCATCAGGCCTTGCTGAGGACAAACACGTAACAGCTCCACCACGAACTAGCGCAGAGACGCGCTCGCGAAAGTGCTGCATCAAGCTTGTGTGTACCTACACACACACACACACACACCTGTGTATAATAGGAGCGTGCGAAACTGCCGTCAGGCAAAGAACTCCGCATTCTGCCTCTCGCATAAAACTTCTGTGCAGTACTGTGCGAATACTCGCGCTAAAGCTTCCTCGTGTCATTCCGAAAACCCACTATCCAAATGCCTAAAAAAACACGAGACCCTGCCACACGTGTCGTATTTGAGTTGCTCACCAGAAGTTTCCCGTCTTCGGAAAGACGTCTTGTAGATGTCTCGGTTGAATCGAAGTTGGGAACACTTTGAAAAGCGCGCCCGGAAGAAACGTGCGCCGCACTCTCGCTTACTTTTCTCACGAGCAACGTCATCACACCTCGCCTTATCGTTACACGACATCATGGAACGTTTGCAATGTGTAATGAAGCCAGGTCCAGACGCCAAAGATCCCCAAGTGGTCAAAATTAATCCGGAGTCTACCACTATACGGCGTGCCCCGTAATCAGATCGTCGTGTTTGCGCGTAAACACCCCGGAATTTAATCATTTTAATGCTTCAGCTTTTCGAAACCAAATTTAGTACCAAATTGAAAACGATCTTCCTTCCCAACTTTCGTACTTTGCTAAGTGTCATCCTTTAACCCGCTAATAGCGCATGGTATACTTTCTACAACGTTGAAAAGATGGGTCGGCACTGCTTTAACCGGCCACGTACTGCACGCAACTACAGCGTGGACCGCAACACGTGCGTACGGAAAGCGCGTGCCTCGCGCACTCGCAAGCGCAAGGAAGTGAGGACGCCGGCGAGGAAGAAGCGGCACAACAAGCTCGTGCGCGCACGTAGCATCGTGCTAAGGCAGAGAGGCGCGCCCAGCGCACTTAAAGCATTATTTCGGCCGACCTTTGGCCGCCGCGATCCATTCGGAGCCGAGCTCAACTCGGCGTGCCTTCTTTCCCTGCAGCGAAAGATGCATGTTCGCAGAGCGAGCGTTGCATGCGACGGGTTATGCACGTAATTGTTTCAAAACGGGCCCGTGTAACTAATGCGAAGTAGGCTGGGAGGAAGTTGTAGTGGAAGGAGCGCGTGTTACCGAGGAAGGAAACGGACTCGGCGCAGGGAGTGTGGGGGTGCGGAGGTGCGTGGCATACACGGCGGCTCATCTGCGAGGATTAGTAACGAGGTCGACCAGTTGAGGGTTGAGCTGGACGCCAAGACGCTGCAGGCGGAATGCACGCTGGGGCTTACAGCCAGGAATGCCGAATCGTCCAAAGACACCTCTTAGACCAGTTCGTAGCAAATAAGTGAGTCAGTCGACTAGTCGGCCGGCACTTCGCTAAGTCAGTCCCGTCCAGTCAGTCCAGCCCAGTCAGTAAGTCAGTCAGTGTGTGTCAGTAGACCGGCTGCTCAGTCAGCCGGTCTACAGTGAGTGATCCAGCCAGTCGGTTGTTCGGTCAGTCATCAGCCGGTCGGAAACTCAGTCAGTTGATTGGCCAATCAATCAGTCCATCGACTGGCTCATCGGTCGATCTCCTAGTCAGCTACTCAGCCGGCAGGTCGGTATCAGTCGGTCAGCCAGCCAGTCAGCTCTTCATAAATAAATTCGGCATGTAGATCTATCGCATGTGTCGAGTACTGCGACACCCTGTGTCACGCCTCATCCTTGGCCTCACTTCAAACTTCCGATGCAAAATCCCACCGCCTATATAGGACTAAACTCATATGAACCGGTGCAAAACATTCTACGGCTGAAACGCCTAAAAGCGATTGCACAGCCTGCCATATGGCAGTGGGTAAGAGGAAGTCTCCGCATGCGTCAGCTATTAAGGGACAAACAAGCAATAACGCTCAAAGTGGTCTCTCGACGTTTCGAAAAGTGCACTTGCCTTGACTATAGAGCGGAACCACGTCCTTTCGTCGAGAACGCTGGCCATACCTACTCCATGACTGGGTTGAGCTACGCGTATTCCTAAGTCCACGACATAAGCCAGAGAATAGAACTACGACGCGACAGAAGTGAACAAGCTAGGGTGGAGCGCTTCAAGCTGGTGATATCTCTAGACTTGTTTTCTTCAAGGCAAAGACGTATCTGCTTGACGCAACGTTGTCGCAAAGCTTATATGCTACGCCCTCGTTCC
Organism: Dermacentor silvarum; assembly: GCF_013339745.2. Taxonomy (NCBI): domain Eukaryota; kingdom Metazoa; phylum Arthropoda; class Arachnida; order Ixodida; family Ixodidae; genus Dermacentor; species Dermacentor silvarum. The sequence goes on from NC_051163.1 coordinate 50,396,039, forward strand.
TACGCACCCGGTTCCCACGGATCTCCGATCTTAGAGCTCTCTGGTTTCCCGGGGACTTCCGCGTGCTTGCAGGTCATTGTGTAGCGCAGGAGAACACACACGTGAAGCTTTAGCATGTCGAACACTCCGCCACTTAGACAAAATTTCGTTTTGTTATCATTGCTTCGACAGAACGCAGGAGAGAAGTATTCGCAAAACCAGCAGGGTCCTACGACGTAGTATATGCGAAACACCTCTGAACGATCGGTCTCTTATCAAAGCCCACTGTCAAACATAATACGCGTGCGAAAAACCATGGAATGACGTTGTACTACTACGGTACACTTTCCTCGCGTGTCGTTTCGTCTGCTGAATTTGCAAGCTTCTCTGCCTCGCCTGCAAGCCTGTCTCGCGTTATGAAGAGCGCTGTAAAGCAAAAACAAAAAACACACAAAAAAAAAACGCCGGAGTCGACACCGTGAGATACGGGGCACGTTCGTCAGTCGACTCGACGAAGGCGCATAAGTAGACATCGACTTTCGCGCGCATATGCATAAAATATATAGAACCCAATTTGCATTGCAACGATTTAGTCGGCATCCTCAAAGGACCTCAAAGGCTCTTGTTTCTTTCTTGCTCTCGTATGCATGTAGCCTCGATGCAGTGAAGATTTGAGAGTTCCTTTGTGAGATAGGACGACTGAACGCAAAGATGCTCAACGGCTGTCACTACCGGATGTTACGAATTCAAAGAAGTACCTGCGTTGTCACAGCCACTGGGATGCGCGTTAGGATTTTGTTTTACTAATATACAGCGCAAGAAATGCTGGAAATTAGGCGCAAGCGATTTTATTCCTGCATGACTTCCCGTATACACCTTATTACTACTCTGTTCCCTCATTCTGGATAGTTCAGTACGTAATAAGTTTAAATAATCGCTCCATCAACCACAGCCGGCGTCTACGCAAGCATAGACCCGCGTACGCTCTCTATCCGCGTAACTATGGCTGACTAATGCGGTTCCACTTAGCACGTCACACTTGGAATCGACAAGCGGCCAAACGTATCCGCTATCGCATCGGCTCCAGCGAAGCGTGCAAGAGAGCAAGAAACCGAAAACGCCCTTGCGTTGTTGCAAGGGAATCCGGGCGCGTCCGTTACCCGAGTTGAAACGGTGGTCGGCGGGCACTTGTTCCGCCTCACCGGTTCGAATGCGTGTAAGCGGGGCGTGTGAATAACGAGAGTCAGTATAGTGGACACGGGCGGCTGCAAACGACTTTCTCCAAGGTCGCGTCAGAGTTAACTCGATGATACGGTCAGCTCTGTCTTCCCATGGCAACGATCGGTTTCGCAGCCGAAGCTTCCTTTGAGATCCCTCGCTGATTCTGCGGACTATGCACTGGCGGCCGCTGTCTTGCGGAATCGCTCACACGCAATAAAGCGCGCGTATAAGAAATCGGCTTATGGAACCATCTGGTATTTCGCCTATACATGTGTCAGTGGCCGGATCTGTTCTCTACACTGTAAAACAATTTACAGCCTCAAACGTGAATAAAGGGTGTGTATTGGCCTTTAACAGATATCCTTACACCCTTTGTAAGGGTGTGTTATTGACCAATATACGCCCTTTCTAACTTACACCCTTTGTAAGGGTGTGTTATAGACCAATATACGCCCTTTCTAACTCACACCCTTACACCCTTTGTAAGTGTGTGAATTATAGACCAATTAATATATACCATTTATAACTCACACCCTTACGCCCTTTGTAAGGGTGTGAATTATAGACCAATTATTGTACACCATTTATAACTCACACCCTTAAGCCCTTTGTAAGGGTGCGAATTATAGACCGATATACACCTTTTCTACCTCACACCCTTACACCGACAACACAGCGCAAAAAAAAAAAAAAACACGGACACGAGAGAGCGACACACACACAGCGCTGACTTGCAACAGTTTGCAACAACAAAACTGTTGCAAGTCAGCGCTGTGTGTGTGTCGCTCTCTCGTGTCCGTGTTTTTTTTTTGCGCTGTGTTTTCGGCAATGAATCACCAACACGCCCAAGCTTCCACGCTAAAACCCTTACACCCTTTGTAAGGGTGTGAATTGTAGACCAATGTACACCCTTTTTAACTCACACCCCTACACCATTTGTGAGGGTGGGAATTAAAGACCAATTTACACGCTTACTCACGTTTAAGGGTGCAACTTTTGCAGTGTTGTCTGCGGGAATTTCGCGACGAAACAACAAACAGTATACCTAAATGTCCTCAATGCAAAAAGTACACGCCGTCGAGTGCATAATTGGCTTTATTATAGCGACGCTCTCGGTGCCTTCTTTCGGGTGCTTTGGCGCGCCCGCTCGGTCGGTTTTTTCGGCTAGTAAAGTGGGCCAACGGTGGAGACAGTGCAACTGTAAACATGGACGATCCGGGAGACGGCGTAATGAAAACTGGCGCGATATCCCTGAGATAGTGTATAACCGCTTCTCAAAGGCTTCGCATCGCATAGAATTCAACGCGCGCTTTTAATCTGCATAATGTTTATTCTCTCCATCTCTCTCTCTCTCTTGAACTTAGAACATGCGAGCACGGACAGAAATGAGGCACACTGATTGGCTGACTTTAAAGATAATTAGGGGTTCTATGTCCCAAATTGACACGCAGCTGTGCCAGAGACGCCGTAAACGGGGACCCGGGATAACTTTCTCCACCTTTGGGTTCTCAATTTAAGGTACAGAGCGTTCTTGCGTCCCTCCCCAAAAGGAATGCGATCGCCGAAGATATGAATCGAACCCCCGACCTTGTGCTAAGCAGCAGAACGTCACAGCCACTAAACCACGGCGGATATCCATCGAACGATTGATCGATCGATCGATCGATCAATCGATCACATGAGACCGATCGACGCCACAGACCGGCCGACCAACGTCACATGAGACCGCCCGACCAACGCCTCAACGCAACACCTGCAGCGGCTCACACGAAGTCTTTTATACCTGCAGGTAAATTTTACAACCGGTCGAAAAGCGTCGCCGAAGTTACGGTATAGGTCTCTTAAGGCAAAGTTGTCGGGTGACCAAGCTAAAACATTCTCGCGCAAGTGACACAGCTGTGTCACGTGACAGCTCACCGTGCGGACACTTAACTACTCTCGCTCGCACGAAGGCTTTTACTACCCGTGGCTAAATTCGCTCAAGGGCAAACATTTATCGCTCTAAGCTATTTCTGGGCTGTGAGGACACATTAGTCGGATCGTTCGGGTCGTTGATTTTAACCACCGAGGGTTCTTGAAAGCGCGCGCCTGAACCTATAAAAACACGAACGTGTCTTGCTTCCTTTTTTTTAATTTTTGCCGCCATCAAAAAGCAGCCGTCGAAGCCAGCAATCAAGTCCGCGAGCATAGGCAATCTATATTTAAACTGCCCATAAAAAAACAAGCCTCCGTAAGACTTTCTATACGTGGAAGATAAGTTCTTGCGGCGTTGAAGGATGTGACTCACGTTCTCGGTTTGCCAATGCACAGTAATGTATAACGGCTACCCACACCGGCTGATGCGGCGGCAGCGGCGTGCATGTCGCGACAGGATGTCATTGTCATGCGACGCGCGTTGCCGCGAGGCGCGCGCGCGCGGCGGCCGACGACGACGTCGCGCTGCCGATAAGGGACACGTCCGCCGCGGTCGGCGTCTGAGGACGCCCCGAGGCAGGCGCCGTTATTCGACCTCGGCCTCGTGCGCGTCTCCCCTCCCTCAATCTCGCCGCGAATCACCCCTCATGCCCGCAGAGGACCGTCTCTTTCACGGCAACTTCGAACCGAACTTGTTCAGAAGCGCGCGCTCCCGCGAAGGCGCTATATACAAGGTACATTCGATTTGGCTGCACTTTCTGCACTAGTTCCGTTCCGAGTGCAGCACAGTGCAGTGCCAGTTCGGGAGTTCAAGCGCAGTATACCTGCACTAGCGCTGCACGTGTAATTACAGAAAAAAAATTATGATAAGAAAGGTGCAAGTCGTGTTGTTGTCTGCTCGGCGCATTTCGAGCGTTTGGTGTATTGTGTCGTATACAGGGTGTCTCAAATATATCGTGCACAAAGATTTAAAAATATGCAAATGCCACGTAGCTGGACAGAAGCAAGGTAATGTTGTTTGCCGTCACTTGGAGGTACTCAGATTCTTTTGCATTCCGCCTAAGTACATAATTATTCTTAATTAATCCATCAATCAACTTCTCAAATCTTATAGTTAGATGAAAAGTGTCAATGAGAAAATTGTAGAGCAACATGAAAAACTCCCGATACAGCTTTCCGTTGGGTTCGAAGAAATAACCATGATTTCTCGCTTCACCGTTGTTTCTTTACATGAAATGAGTGAAAGCGAAAGCCTACGGCATCTTTCATTGCTTTTGATGGCTGCAGGTCAGCGCGGACCGTAAGGTCAAATGTAGTACAAGGCGAGAGTCGTCGCTTCGATAGATGCCGACGTACTTTTTGACAGCAAAACTTTTGCGTCGAGTTTGGGTCGGCGCGCTAATTCCGTGAAATAGCGTCACCGACGCAAACGCTAAACTCCTCTTCGCGTCTCGCGCATGCGCAGTTGCCCTGACGCTATTTCGTTAGGATCGCAAAACCTTTTGCGGTCCATATTCTAAAACTCTCTAATATCACTTCCAAGTCGCCATCTTCCAGTGAGCTTCTCCGGATGGATGGACGGATTTAACGAGCATATCCTCTTCGAAACGGAGCCGTTTGTTGGATGCCACAAAACTAGTCATTTCAAACTTTAAGATACATAGTTTGTATTAAGAAGCCATCAAATATCAAAGTATATCTGATTGCATCGTGGCAATGAACGCTCCACGGTGTCTCGTCCTCGTGAAATAAACCGATGTGATCATATCAGCCGCAATCGATTCCGTCCCGAGAAATATTTCCTTGCCACCGGCAGCAATGACGACACGCTAGAGCGCATTTCGGCTAAAGCGCGCGGGGTCGACAGCTTTCCACGAACGTCGTGTTCGAGAGTATAGTTCACCCGCGTATCGACTCAACGCACGTGTCGTTCTCTATACGAAATGCGTGAAATAGATGTGATACAGCGTTTCCATGTTCCGGGAACCAGTACGTACGTCCCTCCAGGACCTATATAGCGTGCATAGCAGCATCGTGCACGACGTCAGTCGCATCGCTATTCCTTCGGCATTCTGCGGGACCGGTCTTCCGTCTGAGACTCGCTCGCCGAACGCGTACATGCTTGTCCTCGGCAGTGCCAGACGGTGACGATGTCCTATCGACGTATGCATGGCAGGACTTGTTCGTTCCGAGAAAACTGTAGGGACAATTTGCCACGTCTACCCGTTTCAGACGCTACTGTGGCGCAAATGCGCACTAAACAGGCTCATCCGGTAAGGTGCTGTACTCGCCTCTGCCCTACGAAAAAAAAAAATATTGCGTACTTCCTGCATGCAAAATAATCCACTCAAGTGTCCGCGAACTGGGACGACTGAAAGGAAGCAGGCTGGCTAACGACTTATCGTGTATGGGCAATATACATATTTAGGACAATAAAGAGGACAGGTATACAGGAAGACGAAGGGGTACAGAAAAAGTCCATACAGAACGATCTATGGACTATATTCTGAAGGCCCTTGAAGTCTCCTGTTACGAAGCAGCCTGTGTAACTAATCACAACCACTACTAACAATGTCAGGCTTCCCTGATGACGCCTCAGTCTCAATGGGTTGAAAGAAGACAGTGAAAGAAACAAACCAGTGCATTAGGTCTTCCTACCTGCGACATTAAAAAGACACTAAAAAAATGCATTGACCCGTAATAGTAAGTTTCGCTTCTGCAATGTCCGAAACAAAAGCAACTCTCACAAATCAGAGGAGATATCGTAAGCCAGAAAAAAAATGCAAAAATGAAAGACGTACTAGTGGCGCCGCCGCATTGAAGTTCCCGCACCAGCTCGCCGCGTGACGTCACCAATTTTGACGGCGTTTGCTGGGGCCAGTGAACTCTGAATCAGTGAAATCGTAATACGTTGTATTATAAAGGAGCCAAAGGCTCAGCTCGGCAAGTTTCGCGAACACTTATACGGCGCCACAACAGCCCCCGAAATAAGAGACGATACATTGAAATTTGTGTCGTCCCAGTGTACGTACAGGCGCTGGTATTCTGGCGCGAACGTTTCAAGCAATTTGACTTTGGCCTTCATTTCCTCTTCTCGCGACCAACCTAATACCGCGGAATTAAGGAAAGTAGAGTGTTTCAAAGAATACTTTGTCAGGCTAAAACGGTGTAGTAGTGCATGTCTTTTAGCGTTCCTTCAACTGCGAGGCGACTGAAAGCCGCCCTTTCATCGTGCATCGAAGCGCGTAGACTTCTCGGCTCACGGACGCTATCGTGTCGCACACTTTTGCTTTATTGTCCCTCTCTCTTTCTCATCTAAAGGGTCGTCACGCGAAACCTCAAGAAGTGAACAAGCGACAGTCACACCACCTAGGTGACAGGAAAGACCCTACGAACAACGCACCGGTGCGGCTTTTCCTTCCTCCATGGGCCGCTGCGAATGCGACGGTACAGGGCATCCCCGCGAATAGAAAGCGAAAATAACCGTAGCCGATCGGGCGAGCTCTGGTGCCTCGGATGTTCTTTATAGGACGTCACACACTGACTCTCTCTCTCTCTGGAGCGAAAAGAAGACGAAAAAATATATATATATAAGGAAGCTCGTACCGTACGCGGCCGTCTTACGCGCGAAGAGGAGAAAGCGTACGAAGTCGATTCGAGCCGAAGCCGTGAAGAGAAGAAAGATGGGGACGCCGCGGCTTCGGAAACGAGAGCGGCTCTCCCGGGTGAATGACATGCGCCTCTGCATGACAGAGTACGAACGGAGACCGCGAGGAGGCGCCACTCAACGCCTCAGGGTTATAGACTTCAGGGAAACATCGGATAGGAAACGAAACCTCAACACCTGTACGTCAGTCTGACGTATATGTCGCGGATTCCAAAAGTGTTTTCTGGTACCTCTGTCGTTTCGGTGCGGACGGAGTTCTAGAAAATTCCAAAAGGTCGAGTCTTTCGAGTGTTCAAGACTGAAATGTAGGCTTTCTTTGCTGATACTCAAGGACCTAGAACTGAGCCGGCACTCTGAAAATCCGTGGACGTCATGGCGAAGTGGTACGGCAACTTCCGAGCGGCGGAAATGCCACCAGCCTTTCGTTTTTGCGTAGTCTTTGGCTTACTACCGAGCCACATCTCGGGGTAAGCGTGGCCATTTGGCTATTTCCGACCCAGACTGCTACTCCTTCTCCATAAGACAGATTAAACTGGACTTCGCGAGCAACTAGATTAACAGGACACTGAACGTTTCTCTGAAACCGCCTATAAGAAACAAAGCACACCCAGATACAACCGTTTTTCCTTCGTAACGAAAGCTGTGAAGCAACATCCGGGAATACGCGCACCCACTCTTTAACCCCGCCCAACCGGAGCGGCTTTCAGGTTCGCCCACGACTATTACGAATAGGCGCAGCCGTCGCCGCGAAGAAACGCAAGCCGGAGGAAATTACTCGGATTAATCATCCGCCTATACTCGGCGAAACAGACCCGTACCAGCCGTACGGAGGAAAGAAACGACCTACGCCACGAGACACTTCCGCACAGCCAAGCCCCTAACGCACCAGCCAACGTAGTCGTCGTTGTCATCATCTCGATGTCTATTTAAAGTCCGCTGCAGGATGAAGGTCTTTCCAGCAGATTTCCAATTTCTCCGGTGTATTTCTCCATCCGAACCCACCCAGCACATTCTAATCTCATCCTAGCACGCAACCTAACCTAACCTAACCTAACCTAACCTAACCTGACCTAACCTACCTAACCTGACCTAACCTAATTGCTTTGTCTAGTCCTCTCAAGTGATTTGTAGATCGCGTTTCCTTTCTCTTAGCACCCGCTTCGTTGGTCGCACCAGACGGCCGGCAAAGAAGAGTGCAACCTCACCAGGTTCCGTTTCTTGAGGTCAACCCGTATCTCAATTTGACCTCAACCTCACAAACTGAGTTGAAAGTTGGAGACGGCTAGAATTTCTGTGAGGCAGAAAAACAATATTGACCTCAAGCTCAGGCGCCAGTTTGAGATTGAGTGAACCTTGCTTCGGCTAGAAGACCAAACTTGTGAGAAAACAGGTCTACGCGAAGCCGTGTAGTCAGGCGCGGACAGTGAATTATTTCATGACGATGGCTCGACGACGACTTCTGCGAAGGTTTTACGGCGCTTTCTGGCTCTTTTGTGCCGACGATGTTGGCAGCGTTTGCACTGACTGCTTCTGTCGGTAATCGCCCAATCCGGCTAGAGCCAGCTTGACCCGTTCCTGGCCTGTAGCTTATGACGATCAAGACACTTCACACAGATGCCGTGATTCCTTACGGAAATGTGTTCGTGTACCTTCACTGTACGTTCTTACATTGTGGTGCATGATGTGTTCTGGCGGTCTACGTTTTTCTTCGTTGTTTTTTTTTTTTTCTTGCTTTTTGTTCTTCCGCACGGACTGCATTGGGCTTTTGTCCTGGCTTATTAACATGTGGCTTGTGTTTCATCACTTGTGCACTTCTATCGCGGGAACAATTTCTCGAGTGCTTTTTGTATCGCTATGGCTTTGTCCATCTTTGGGTGTTCCTCTCTTTATCGCCCTTCTGTGCAGGGGAGTAGATGCTACCTTCAAGTTTTTTATGTTATAGTATGCTGCCGCCGCATAGGTGTATCCGCTTATACTCGGCGGTATTTAGTAGACTTTCTTGTGATGCAAGCTTGTACATCTTTAGAAAGTTCTTTGCGTTTGGGTATAGCTTACCGAAGCCATAAAGCGCCTTCACCCAGCCCGTTTCGACGCCCAAACTTACTACTGGACGAAATATTTCACGAAGCACTACCTTGATTTCGCAGTATCATGGCGTTGATTATCCTGTATCAGGGGCGTCAGAACGTAAATACAAATAGTTAAAATATGAAGCGTTAACATGCAGGCGTACATTAGACATTCAGCAACCAAGCTCAAGCTCGCGAAATTAATCTGAATTTTAATTGAATTGATTTTTATTTCCAACAAGCATGTTTGTATACGTGTCTGAGGCGTATGGAAGTAAAAGCCGCTAAAATGCAGCTTGACAAAGCACCCACATTCCCTTTTGAACTTGGCAGTGCAGGGCAGAAAACGCAGATTACACTGATTAGACAACAGATAATTACAGTGTCGTCAGAAAAAAGCAGTACAGTTAGCACTCGACTTCAATCCCAATAACGCGTTTGAGATGAAGTTCAGGTGGCATCGCTGGCGGCCGCTGACTATTCAGCCTGAGGTCTACTGAAGACACCTCAACTTCATCCCCTGATATTGAGGTTGACTAAGGTGGCCCATATCCAATTAGAGGTTGAGGTAAGCGTCGAGCCTTCCGAGGTGGTCACCCACCCTTCTTCACGACTGTTACGAACACCGCGCGTTTCTCTAGACATTGATGTATCGACATAGACGAAGCTACCGCAACAAGCGCGTGCGAGCCATGTATCATGTTAATTGCATGCACGCGTTTTATACCTGCAAGCGTATAGGGCGCCACGCGAAGGCTCGCTTGCCTTCGCCATCTCGCTTCGAACAACCGGAACGGAACCGACACAGCAGCTAGGGGATTACGGTAACGGTTTAAGCCGGACAGCCACATGCAACCGCAACGGTCGTTCATGTCTGCCGCAACGCAACGATTTATTGCAGCTATAGCCTTCTTTGCCGAGCAGTTGGCGCGGGAGAACGTCTGAACAATCTCGTCTCTCTGTTTTGCGGTGCGCGTAAAACGAAGAAAACTATATACTGTTTTATTAGACGAGATATATAACTCGCATCTGTTTGACCTTACACGAATCTGAAACTGAGGCCTCGAAAGAGGCGTTCGTGGTGATAAGATAAATCGTAACGACACGAGATAGCTTGTATGTCCGTGAGCTCCGCGGCGGTAGGGCTCCAGGCTAATGTGGACCTTCGAGAGGTTTCTTTTCTATTCTTTAACGCGAGCCGAAACCTCGGTATACACTGGAGTTTTCGCATCGGGCCTCCACCGCAGTGTGGTCACAGCGGCAGTGGAACCGAAGCTTCAGTCTTTGGCTGAGCAAACTGGGCGCCGTAACCACTCGGCCACCTTGCGGTCGGCGCTTGCGATTTGCGCGCCTCTGACGTAGCCGATCTATCTTTAGAACTACAACACAAAAATAACTTCGTTTCAAAGCTCCAATTTACACGACGGGCGGCGCACAAGTTTTCTTTAACGAGAGACAACGTTACGAAGAAACGCATCATGGCCGGGGCGAAAACCAAATAGCCACGCCCGCCATTAACGCTCAACCACCAGGGGTCGCCCCGTATATCCTCGAGCTCGCAGCCAAGTAGTAGAAACGATCGACTAGCGGCCGCCGGAATGTATCGCCGTCGTATTGGGTGCCGTTATCGCCGTGTCAATCGGCCACGTTTGCCGCGTTTCCCGGGCGGAGTTAATTTCGTTTTGTTTCTGCTTCCCGCTCTCGTTGTAGTATAGCTGCAATAGCGCGTAAGCACTAAGTGGCCGAAATACCAGGCCAAGCTCGTCGAGAGCACGGCTGACCGAAGACAGAACGGAAACGTGGGGCAGTGAAACGAAGGGCGCGCTGCGTTGGGAATACTTTGTTGTTTTTAGTCCCCAAAGGGCGTATCTCTTTCTCTTCCATGGTCAACACCCTACCCCACGGTGCAACGACGGGATTTACTCTTCTTTTCTGCCATCTCTAGTCGCTATGCTGCCAGGGTAGGTGGAGCGCGCCTGATTTGGCGAAGGCCTTTCGCAGTCGATTGTTCTTGTATTTAGTCCAAAAAGGGCGTAGCTTTTTTTTTTTTTGCTCCCATGAACTCTAAAGAAGGTTTACGCCTTTTGGGGTGTAATGTGACCCCCAAAACAATATTCTTCGTCAGTCTTGCTTGCATTTCGTTTCTTGAGAACTGTTGCCTTTGTACTTTCTTGAAAGTAACGGTATGTCACGCTGATACCACGCATGCCGTTCGTGACCTGGAAGTACCGGGCGCGCAGCGTTAAAGACAGGAAAGGCATGCAAGGTTGACGATTGTTGTTTGGGGACAAGATAAGCACGAAAGGGTGTGTAAATTTTTGTTTAGTGCGGTCAACATCCTACCCTCGGTTCAACACTAAAATAATTTACAGCCTTAAAAGGTAATAATGGTGAGTGATATGTCCATAACACACAGCCTTACACGCTTTTGGATCTAAGGGTGTGAGTTGACACCCTTAAAACCAAAAGTAAGCGTGCAACTGACACTCTTGTGAGAAAGAGAGCAACTCACACCCTTACACCATTTTGGGTGTAAAGGTGTGAGTTATACTCTCACACGCTTTTCGGTGTCAGGGCGTGAGTTATAGAGCGACTTACACCCTTATTCGCTTTTAAGGGTGTTAATTATATTGCACAGAAACGGCGAGGATTTACTCTCATTTCCTGCCTCTCAAGGCCCAATTTAGCGTAGAGCAGCGCGTGTGTTCAGGCGTACGCCTTTCGAAGCCGCTTGCGTTTTATATTTAGTCCCGAAAGGTCGTAGTTCTTTATCCCATCGTCCACAACCTTGGTGCATAACAGCGTGAATTAACTCTTATTTTTCTCCCTTATGCAGTCAAGACGCGGTTATAGGAAGTGGAAGGCATGCGATAATAGTCTACGCCATTAGCAGCCGATTGCGTCGACGGAAGGTTATTCCAGTGAGTTGGTAACAAGCAATCGGGGACTTTAACTGACGCTTATGTAGTTTCCGTCAGTTTGCTAATTAACGAGGCAGTGATCCGGGCACGTCACTAGACTTCTGTTTCTTGCCCTTCGTGAAAAAGGACGCCATTTGTTTATTGTTTTCTGTTTCTCTTTTTTTTTCTGCCATGCTCAATACATTGCCGCAACGTAACAGCCCGATAACGTTTAGACTCACACGTCTCTCACCCATTTTCTGATGATGGAGTTGTGAAGCGAACATCCTGTCTCCACGTGTGTAGCCGACTTGCGTTGGCTGGTGTTAATCGTGAAATTTTAAGCGGTGATAATCCAAGACATTCAGGAACTCTTACGGCAGTTTTTTTTTTTTTCTGTATAGAACTAAACTGAATGTTTATTTGGACGCAAATATATGGCTTAGGAGTGAGAATCAACGGCAAATATCTCAGCAACCTTCGGTTTGCAGATGACATTGCTCCTGTTCAGCAACACTGGAGATGAATTGCAACATATGATTGAAGACCTTAACCGAGAAAGTGCAAGAGTATGATTGAATATTAATATGCAGAAGGCAAAAGTAATGTTCAATAGCCTGGCAAGGGTACAAGAATTCAGTATCGCCAGTCAGCCCCTAAAGTCTGTACAGGAGTACGTTTATTTAGGTCAATTACTCACAGGGGACCCTGATCACGAGAAGGAAATTTACAGAAGAATAAAATTGGGTTGGAGTTAATACGGCAGGCATTACCAAATCCTTACTGGGAGCTTACCACTGTCGTTGAACAGAAAAGTGTACACAATTGCATTCTACCGGTGCTAACATATGGGTCAGAAACTTGGAGGTTAACAAAGAAGCTCGAGAACAAGTTAAGGACCGCACAAAGAGCGATGGAACGAAAAATGTTAGGCCTAACGTTAAGAGACAGGAAGAGAGCGGTGTGGATCAGAGAGCAAACGGGGATAGCCGATATTCTAGTTGACATTAAGAGAAAAAAATGGAGCTGGACCGGCCATGTAATGCGTAGGATGGATAATCGGTGGACTATTATAGTTACAGAATGTATGCCAAGAGAAGGGAAGCGCAGTCGAGGACGGCAAAAAAATAGAAGGGGGGGGGGGGCGGGTGATGAAGTTACGAAATTTACAGGCGCAAGTTGGAATCAGCTAGCGTAAGATAGGGGTAATTGGAGATCACAGAGAGAGGCCTTCGTCCTGCAGTGGACATAAATATAGGCTGATGATGATATAGGCACGATGAAATTGCCGTACGCAATTTTCATGAATTTCAATGCGAGCCACGCGCTAGAAATTTACTTACAATAAATTGCACGTTCTGTAGTGACGGCCCGGAAGCATCTAAAACACGGTGCATTAGATGCTGAAAAGCGGGGAAAAAAGCGCTGGAGCCTCAATAATAACATGCGAAAGCGTTTAACACACTCACATGGGCAGCAGAGAAACACGGGCCAAGAAACACCCGTCTGAAGGTATATGTGAAGCAAACAAAACAGACTGTCGAAAAAATGCATAGAAATCACGCAGGCACCCTGTAAACTGAACGAATAAAACTGCGTTAAGCACCGCGCCCGGCTGTTCTGTCTTTCGAAACAAAAGGCAATGATTTTTTTTTTTCGCCACAATCAGCACCCTCGATGCAACAGCAAGGCACTGGATGGCCCTTTGCGCCGATCTTTGTGTTTTCCTAGTAGCGATGCCTTTACGAAGTGGATCGTGCGCATAGATAGAGTTTCGCCTTCGCGTGCGATTGTGTTAATCGAGGTTATTCGCGTGTTTACAACGTGGTCGGTCGGCTGAAATCAGCCACTTCCACACGCAAGCTTACGCCGTTGGTTCACGCTGACTACTTCGCACTGGGAACCATGCTTTCTAGTAAACGTTTTCCTTACTTCGCGCGAAAAAAAAATAAAATACAGGGTGTAGTTTCTCTTTCACAGTAAACTTCCTCACTGCTTCGGAAGTAGGTTGCAATCACGGTTCCCATTTTTTTTTTTTTTTTCTAGGAGCGACGTGGTTATGAAATTAGCGCACCGACAACGCCTTTGTGGTCAGTCCGCTGTTCGCAGAGGCATCTCACGTTTTTGCACGCTAGCAACAAGAAATTGGTAGTTAGCGTTCAGGCGTTGCGACAGACGCCGCAGTTTTCTCATTAACTGGTTACCACCACGGTCCTTGCGGCTTCGTTGCGCATGCGCCTGGGCGCTCCCTGTCACGTGAAGAGTGATATACAGGGAGTGGCCACACGGATAGGCCTGTCTGAACAAGTTGTGAGGGTTAGCTGCGGCGTGAGAATAAGGCACTCGTTCCGGAGTGACATGTTCGCCCGCAGTGTTTAGTGTACACATGTTTACGTCACGTTTCCATGTTTATTGTAAGGCCGTCGCCATAAAAAGAAAAATGTCGCCCACCCGAGCGTATAGCACGAAGGTGTACAAAGAAGGAAAGTGTGTGTGTGCGTGTGCGTGTGTGCGTGTGTGCGTGTGCGTGTGTGTGTGTGAGAGAGAGAGAGAGAGAGAGAGAGAATGCGTGCGTGCGCACGGGCATTGATAGCTGTGCGCACGGTGTTAGAATATAACACCGTGGCTGTGCGCATGCTATCTAACTGTACAGATGTGGTGCTGGAGATCTGCGCTGGGACTGGACCTTCATGTGTTTCAGATAAGGCACGCTTTCCGACTATACACACTATGTGGCAGGCTATGCCTCACTTATGCCATGCTGTGTTCTTTGGACCACGTATCAATTTGCCTTTCCTGTTTTGTTTTGTTTTCTGGTTATGTTTTTTTTTTCGCCGATGGTATTTATTATTTACGCTTGCGGAACATGTTGGATGTTTTCCACAGGTGGCGTCGTTCGATCAAGAAGAACAACAATCATTTGTCGATTCGAAGTCCGTTTCCAACGAATCGGCACGGTAATCGACGTAACTTGTTGCTTGTTTTTCATATCACCGGAGCCACACTCCAAAAGCGTTATACCTGACATGTGGATGCACTATCGGAATATTCTGAAACGAGCATTCGTTAGCGTTAAGAAGCGCGCAGAGTGCTTTGCAACCTTGAATCCGCGACAACTTTTTCTTTCGCTTCAGCCTCCGCAAAAGCCTTGGCCCCGAGTGTCATGCCGCGTGTTTACGTCGAAGCCCAGACGGGTTTCGTAACGCATGAACAAGAAAAAAAAATCCAGACAACCCACATTCAAAAACGACTCTCCTTTCGGCATCGCACGAAGGCCCTCGATGAGGCTCTATCGCAACAAACGGCTCTAAAAAAGCAAAATAGAGAGAGGTGGGGGTACATCTCATGACACACTCAGCGTAAACAAATTAGTCAATGCAGCTATGCAGTCAACATCGCCCACACGGCTGGCATTCTTCCGAAATTGACAAAACCGTTCCCACTGAAAATGTCATACAGAAAGCTGCGCAAACACTTTCCATTTTTAGGGCACTGTAAAAGTAACGTGAATTTTACCACAGTACAAAAGTTATTCCTGAAGCCGAACGCAAAGAAAAAAAAAGAAGACCGTATGCAAAAAGAAAGAAGAGCTAAACTAAGAATGTGTAACAGAATAGAGTAAACATTTCCAAGGTTGCAATGGTTTCCTCAAAATTTACTGACTCGAAAGCACTGAAAGATGACCAAAATTTAACAGATGCAATTTCACTGCAGTTGGTAAATTGAACGGAAGGTGGCCAGCCCAGCATTTGGTTTTAAATGTGCGATAGCCTATAAACAATATCACCTGCTGGCGAATTGTTTTCTTTTAGAGAAGATCAGGGCTAATATTCGCAAAAATAAAAAATAAAAGTGCTTACGCTAGACTTGTTCGTAAGAGCAAATGACACCCAATCTGAGGACAGGGAATATTATTATCGAAGGTGGCCGTCAAATGGCAGACATCAATTACGATAGAAACGCTTCCTGGATTCAACAAAAGAGGGCTACTCGAACTGATGATTTGGGATTGACGTGACCATGTACGTCACATTGTGGTGCACCGAGGCAAATGACGGCAACTTAGCTTTAATGCATGCTACATAATGATCTTGCATTGCTGAAATGTTTTCTATCTTCGTACATGTTATTTTTGTATTTGTTATTATTACGTGTGACGTGGAGCATGTCTGAATTCCATTCAGTGACTTTGTAAACACTGTGTAACATGTTGTAAATCTTATGCTGCAACCGCAAGTGCTCGGAACTACCGAAGGGAGGTGGGCCTTTTTCGGGTGCTGCAAAACAACTTTAACCCAATTTTTCTCGCTCTGCAGTGTATACTGTAAACATAAATTCGAAAAGAAGTGTTGTTGTTGTTGTTGTAAATGGAGATGCAATTAGCTTGGCTCTAAGGACGTGTTAGCCTGGTTGACTGCCTTTAGCACGAGACTCCAGGTATCGGTAACACCTGTGGATTAATAATGCCACCTCAAAAAAAAAAAAAAAAAGCAGGGTTGCACAACCCAAATTCAGGCAGGGCTAAATCTCCAAGAGCCGGAAACTTGTGACAAATATTTTGCTTGCGAAATGTCAGCCTGTGTTAGGTGTCATCACACTCACTTGCTGCCTCCAGCTCGTCTTGAGTTTCAAATAGTCTCGTCGCCATTTCCTTATTGTCTTCTCGTCTTGTGTATCTTGTTTGGCTACACATTCGTCGTTCTTCTTGTCGCATAAGTCACATGGTGAGTACAGCCCTAACACAGCATACGAGTCTCAACAAGGTCCGTGCGCCGTACGTTGAGCAGCCCTGCCATAAAGGTTTTTTTTTTTTTTTTTTTTTTTTTTCGAGTGTAAAACTACACTTGGGAGGGAGTACACCGCGCTCAACCGTACCAGACTCCCTTCAAAAAAGGAGCGTCACAGTGAGGCATGCCGGGGAGCCGCAGGCTCGTCGTGGGCGAACTCCCGGGCGGCGGGCGGGCGAGAGAGAAAGACAAGAGTACGCGCACTGGAGGCGACGACGTTTCGACTCACGGAGAACAATGAGCGAGCCGGGCGAGCTGCGGAGCTCGTCGGAGAGACAAAAGCGGGGGTGACGAGCGCAAACGCGGCGCACAAAAGGCAATGGAAAGGGGGGGGGGGGGGGGGGAGGTGTAGGCAAGCAAGCAAGCAGAAGACAGGGAGGAAGAAGCGTATGGAAGGAAGTGGCGCGGCGGCTGGTTGCGTGTGCGAGCTCGTTCGCGTTGCTCGTCGGGTGGTCGTCAGCGGGGGCGGGGGCAAGGTGAGCGCGGGCGCGGTCGAAGGGCAAGGTCGACGCCTCGCAAGCCGACGCCTCTCTCTCGCGTCGAGCTGGCTTCTTCTTGCTTGCTTGCTCTTCTTCTTCTCCCGTGAGTGGCGCTTCTTCGTCGCGTTGTTCTGCGAGCGTTAGATAGGCACGCCCCGGTGTGCTCGAGCGGTCGACGTCACCGTCGACGACGGCGCCATCGCTGCCCGGAGGGTTTTTGAGGCACCAAAAATAGTCGTAAAGTCTCGGGCAGTCGGAGGAAAGGGAAGAGACGAAACGACAAACGGTGACGGGGTCGACCGCGCCGGAATACGAAACGAGCGTCGCCCGAAGAATGAAGGGGCAGAAGAAAAGCATGGGCGCGCGAAAGTTTCCTCGTGGATAGCGTATATCCTACAGGTCTGTGAGAGTGTTTAGCTATAGGTACAGTCCTCCACGCGTTCAACCCGAAAGCGCGAGAGGTGCTCTTCTCGTAGTGGGTTCATTACAGAATAGTAGTAATTAGTAGAATAGTTACAGAGGACAATGTTTTGACATCCTAGCGAATAATTTTTATTTGTTTATTTATTTATTTATTTATTTATTTATTTATTTATTTATTTATTTATTTATTTATTTATTTATTTATTTATTTATTTATTTATTTATTTATTTATTTATTTTTGCTTAGCAATCGTCGTCAGCCGTCCTAGGAAAATAGATCAGTCATCTTCGTAGTAGTAATTCTAACATCTGTTGTTTCCACATTAGTTCGTTTCTTTTTCCCTTAACATCAACGTCGAAGGACTTAGGGAATACACATGAGAGGAAGCGGAAGAGGGTACGAATTAACGAGAGTACGTCACCGCTCTTGATCGTGGGACACAAGGCTCCCGTATTTGCGACCGTGGCGCGAAACCCTGGAATCAGTGGCCGAAACCCCAGCTTCATCCACGAAGCGGACAATATACTCGTCGTCGCTGAGTGGACCAAAATAAAAGAAGAAACCCAAAAGGAAAGAGACAGTGCCGCGGAAGCTATATATGGCGCCCCGCTGAACTGTAGAGCACGGATCTATAGTAAGTGGTTCGTGTGGAAAGGGAAAAGGGTGACGCTATCTTCCGCAGCCCTTGAGGGAGCACGGATCTATAAACGAAGTCACGGGTGTGAACCCTGGCCTAGCGGCGCAACGGGATGGCTAAGGTACCAAGAACGCTCTAAGGAGGCTGAAATGAATATGAAGCCAGCCGTTGAAACATTTCTTACAGCCCCTCAGTACGTTAAACCCTGTGAGTCGTGCAAACAACAAAGAAGCGTCAGACGGAATACCACTCACACATGCAAATGCATACTCCCCCTACCACCCCTCCTGGCACACCCCATGTCCTTGTCAAAAGTATACGCCACCCACCAGGCAGACTACACGCTCTGTAACGGTGTTCCTGTGGTATGTCATAAGTTTAAGCGCCCTATAGGGAATGAACACAACTTTCACATAACTCATAATCCAGAGGTCTGGAGCGTCAGAAGTGACACGGAAGCCGCACCGCACAGCCGAACATCAAGGTGCGGAGTAGCCCGTGTACACTTTTCGCAAAGGCTGTACGTATACGCAGTTTCTACAAACAAGTATGGAAGCACACCATTGCACTGCAATGTTTACGGCGGATTTGCAGTTCCGCTATAGCATCTCGCCCACTACTGAGAATCCCCCAACACGCCTAAGGCAGACCGAATTCCTCACACGCCCGGCCGGCTTTATTCAAGCAAGCTTCATCATCGCCATCATCGTCATAGTTTATGTCCAGTGCAAGAAAAAGTGCCTCTCCAAGCGATCTCCGATTACCTTGACTCCATCTTATGCCTGTAAGCAAGCAAGCAAGCAAGCAAGCAAGCAAGCAAGCAAGCAAGCAAGCAAGCTTTACTCAAAACAACAAAACGCAGTCGCGCTGAGTCAGAGCTGCATGCAGCACGTTCCTTCGCTGCCGCCCAAGGTTACGAGAGAGGCGTCACCGCTCGCACATGTATGCAGGCCCACGCTTTTCTGTGGATGGATGATGATGACACGGGACGGGCGAGAAAGCGCGGGGAACAACTCTTTGACGCCTCCACTCGAAACAGGCCCGCGGGGTATAACCTCGCGAGTAAGACTAAAGAAAAGAAAACACGCTGGTGGCAGGCCACCATTCGTTCATTCTCGAAGGTGCGCCCAAAAGGGTACCTGTGTACTCCCCTTCCGCTATAGAGTCACAATTTCCTTAAACAGAGATGACGCGTCGGCGGAGTCAGGTACGAGTACGCGAATCGAAGGAAGAAGCACGCAGGAGCGAGAATCTCCCAGAACTACGCACATGTCAAGCTCAAGCCGGCGGCTGTGCAGGAAGCGATGACGCACTCATCGAGTTTCCCACAGTAATCACTAGGGGGGAAATCTAGCGCTGCGATCGCTCACCCTGTAGAGAAATCATGGCTGAACGAATTTAAATTTGTCTACACTTCGTACTTGTGGATTCAGACGCTCTTGCGGCTTCGTTTATTACGCTTCATCTTGCCTTCATTGGCCTACAAATCAGTCTCTAGTTTTTTTTTTCTAGATGCAGGAGGCAATAAGGCTCAGAGAACACGCACAATCGCTGCTAATTGCATTGGTTCCGCTTGTCCATGTGTCCGTGGCGTAGTGGTTTTAATATCGCGCTTCTCTGCTAGATAGAGGTCCTGTGTTCAAATCCTGCCGTCGGACATCTTTTTAATAATGTTGATGTAATTATTTGTAACGCAGTACTTATCTTAAAGTGATCACTTTGCAAAGTCACGAAGCCATTTAAAGCCAGAAGGACGAAGCTTAGGCAAATCCATGTACTGACCTTCATTCGTACGCTGTATGAACTACACCTTCCTTGCAGCTTTCGTAGACACTACTTTACCGCCACACTTCCCTCTAGTAATTGTATGAAACTCTACGGATACACTGGGACGACGATTCAACGACACATAGCACTTTTGACGAGCATTGTATACAAGTGATGTGTGTGCATTAGGAGCATTAATAATTACCCTAAATGAGCATGTGTGGGCACGTGATTGGAGATAGCAACACAGGGGACTCGGAATGAGAATCAAGAGGCCTCAACTGCGATCCCTGGCGGGCGCTATCTCGTGGCGTATCTGTCTTACCATGGCCGTTCCTTTTTTAGCTTTTTTTGCCTTGTCAAAATACAATAGCTATATGTGACCAGCTTCTCGCAGATGCAAGGCAACCTTCAGCCAGCGAGCAAAATTCAAGTTTGCAAGCGCGCAGCCCAAGGATAGCCTTCACCAGAAAAATGGCGGCAGTTTCCTAAACTCACCAAAGTCTTCGTCTTTACAGTTTCCGCAGTGGCTTTGTATATGTATGCACACCTTTTTTTCAAAAACAGTCAAGCCGAAAATATGTACTGCGACAAGTTTTTTTGCGGATTGGCACGGCTTGCTTTGGATAAAATGATCCGCTGTGAGCAAGAATGATTGAGACCGTGCGCTCTCGTTTGCATTCCTCCCTCAATTGTCTATGTGGTTTGCGAAATAGCTAGTGCACGTCGTCGATATAAACCAGTCCAGTCAAGGCTATATCTTGCAACTCAACGCAGGACTCCGTCCGAAAACGTCACGGTTTGACTCCAACAAAATGACAGCTTGGGAACCAGACAGGTAGCACTCCACTCTCGTAGATCACGTCACTGTCTACATACAACAGTGAGTGAGTTTTAGAAGCACGCTGTCGAAGTGAACTCAAACGGAATGAAACTCCACAAGAAAAAAAGAAAAAGAAAGGAAAACGGGAAGACGACGAGAACCAGAGAAGCACCAATTTGCAAACGTTTACTAGCGTTTACTATTGTTCACTGCTACTTGGTTTTCAAGTTGAATAAGAAAGAAAGAGAGAAAGAAAGAAAGATAAACAAACAAACAAAACCTAAACAGAGTCATTGTTCACTGCTCAGTGTGAGCTCTCGCTAAGTCTCTGACGATTACAAGCCAGTCACAACCAGAGCCGAACAACCAGAGGTCACCGGGAGAGGGCGTATCGTAATCAAAGTAAGATCGAAGCAGCCAAACAAATGAAAGAGACAAGAGGAGAGAAAGCGGCTCAGAATATATCGACGCACGACCTGGGCCTTTCCGGCCCTTGGGAACATATTCTAGGGGGCGCGCGCGCGCTCGGGTGCACAATGATGATGGCCGCCGCAAAACAAAGCCGATTGTTCGCAACACGGCAGCCAGCCGCCGCACCGCTTGTCAACGCATCGACCGCACCCGGGGGTTGCGGCAACCAAGTCGCGCGTGCGCGTGGGGGTATATAGTATATCTCTATGCTCTGGCTCGTTAAAGCCATGCAGCGCGGAGAAGGCTGCACACGTGGCCGATCTAAGTCCGCCAGTAGTCCGCGGAAGAAAATAGTTCCGTGTTTCGACAGCGTTCGGGCTGTGCCTTTGTTACCGTACACGCATTCGGCAAAACGAAAGCCAAGAAATGTAGACTGCTAAAGAAGCCTACATGCATGCTCGGTGTCTCCCCCCTCTGTCTCCCTAAATTTTTCACAGCGTTGTCAAAGCTACGCGAGTGCAGTTAAGTCTGTCCCGAGCCATTTGAGAATGCCGACATCGCAAGTCATCGCGGCGGAAGGCGACGAGGGCTCTGTTGCAGTTTTTTTAAGGACTACAGAATTGGACAAGCGGCTGTAGCCTGAACTGATGTTTACAGGGCTACAAGTGATGCTGTACTGTGCAGTGATTGTATGCGGTGACAATGGCCGACTGTGATTGTGTATCTGAGCGCCCTTTCTTTCTCTATTTCGACTTTCCTGTCACTTTACCTCCCCCTTCTCCTGTGCGGTTACTGGTTACTGTGCGCAAACGCTAACCAAACGTTCGTTAAGTTCACAATGATCATTACAAAGCTCGTTTTCTTGCTACGTATTCGCACATTTCCAGCAATTTATAATAAAATGGGGAATATGTCCTAATTCTAACAATATCACTGCCTCTAGCATACCACGCCTCCTCTTTGGTAAGTTGTTGCTTAAAATTACTTTGGCTAGCCACGACCACTAATAGACGTATGTCTGCTTACTTCTCTCGACAGCAGACGACGGGTATTTCCGCATGCGCTCGCCGCGGAGGAAGACACTAATACACGCGAGTTTAAGTGCTGCATGATTTAATCAAGACAACGTTACAGCTGACAGCGAATTCTGAGCTCACTCACTGTAGATATTGAATGCAACTTTAAAACAGTCATGAATTAATTTCATATCTGAAATATTCATTTACCTTGACTGCTAACTACACGTCGTCTGCTTGCTGCTCTCCACAGCAGACTACGTGGCAGTGCGCGTGATCCCGCCGCGGAAGAATACAGTGCGATCATATCTTCGCTGTATCGGTTGTCTAACACGAGTTTTAAATTTCGAAGCGCTGCAAGGCCTTGTCGAGGCAACGCTACAATCAATCGCAGCCGTCTAAACTCGTTCCACTTCCGTGTCTATTTGAAAGTTAGACCGAGAATCCCGTCAAACTGCGACTTATTCATTAACGACGTCTGCCGACTCCATGCCGTCTGCTCACTGCTGTCCACAACAGACGAAGCGACTGTGCATATATGCGCACGCCGTGGAAGAATACAGTGCAATTACACGCTCGTGATTGTCTTACACGAGTTGTGGGTCCCAGGGTGCTGCGAGTTTCCAGTCAGGTAACGTCGCAACCTCACTGCAGCACAAGCACAATCGCTTCCGAACAAAAGGAGGCGGGCATAAAAGAGTGGGAGGAGCTGCGGTTTGTCCGTGGTTTGGCACGATCAAAGACCTCACTCATCATCTTGTCTCCCCGTGATTGTCTCTCCCTTTCTGCTTCCTCGTTCGGTTTGCCACTAACGTGCGTGACGTTATCGCGGCATTCATCTGAGAGAGATAACCAGTGCGGTCTGTTGGGGCACGCACTTCCACCGCGAAAGAAAGGGAGATTATTATTACAAACGGGCATGCAAAGCGTCTCAGCCGAAGAACAAGAAGGAGAAATGAAGTTGCACCGGAAGCAGTATAACATTTATGTCTCTGAAAGTGAAACAGCCGACCACCGAGAGGCTGTAATCACCTGTAACTACTACACGACTCAGGTATACAGGTAAGTACTTCGAAGCGGTGCGATCCCTCGAGCGTCGGAGAGACGTCGTCCTTGACTTTATGAAGAGTCTTAACAGTACTCGCTGCACAATGAAATCGCCGTGTTCATGGTATCGTACACCTGACGGCTATAGGTTTCCACGTTTTAAAAGCTATACATACGGCTTACGTGAATAACGCCGTAGAGGAAGGTTCTGGTACGATCGCGACTCCTGGAGCTTAACGGTAACTGAGGCATCAGTATGCTGACGTTTTTACACGACGCCCCGGTGTGAATGCTGCTGTTCAAAGCAAGGAATCGAAGTCACGGACCTCTCTAGTCAGCAGCGGAAGCCAAACAGAAGCTGAGGCGACGCGAGCGGATGCCAGCGAACGCGCCATCGTCACGAACTATAGGGAGACTGCATGTAAGCAATGTTGCATGCAGAAGCCCTATCACTAACGTTACCGTATCGGTGCTAAATCTGTGTGGCACAATATGTGCATGTCAGCAATGCTAGACATGCATGCATGCTACCACAGCTTGCACCGAGTCAGGCCGCGCCGAGCCACTCACGTAAATTCGGCAACGCCGATCAACACTTCGGTTTGTCACCCTCGAAACCAATTCACTGACCTCGGATAGATCCTCCATGCAATTTAAAGCATTTGTACGCTTCGTGTTAGCGTTAGCAAACTGCGGATACAAAACATCAAACCTATATTACCACCAAACGGAGAGCACATGTATATGCGCGTCCGTTAGACGTTAAGCCTAACCCTGACATGCTCCGTCTAATAAACCTTGAATTTCGCGAAGAAAGCGGTGAACCAGCGAGACATCACATCCGCCGACGCAAAAGTCGTTCTCACGTTCTCCGCTTCGCAACGGAAACGGAGGGAGACGTTGCTTCTGCTGAAAACAAGGCCAAGGCTGAAACGTCCATTAAGAACTCCGCGAAGAAAAAGCAATTAGAGACAAGAAAGTCTGATAGCGTTTGTAAATAAAAACGGACCGCAGCCACACCCCCACTTCACTCCCTGCCAGATTACTGAGGGTTTCTTATCTCGTATTGCGTCAGCCTGCAGCTGCCGGCCATAGGAAGGCCCACACCCCTGGCTCAGCGCTGTCGACGCCGTACACCCGGAAATCTCAGAGCGGCCTCAGCAGATAAGAGAAACGGCGAGCGAGACAAAGAGACGAGAATTAATTGATATCCTCCGGTTGGAGCAACAACAATGGGACCCACTTGCGGGAACTCCCCGAATCCACGCCTTCCTCATCGGAAAAGCACACACATACACGCTTTCGTTCGAAACAGAACGTTTATATCGCGATTGCCGAGAGATTAAAACGCCCACAACATGCGCGCGAAACAAATAACGTCCGATGCACGGGTAGCGCTCGTTACAGAAAGTACGGATTGTCTTGGTTATTAAATGAAAAGATCGCTATGCTATAGGATTGCCCTGTATCAGCCTCCTCTTCTTTGAACACCAACCTCCTTTGGAGCTATCTACATTGAATCTGCTACCTTCACACCAATCTGAGCTTGCAGAAATTAATAATTCGGTCTATATGCCCGGTGAATTGGCTCATTGGTTATAGAGTTCTGTGGTAGAGCACGAGGACTCGGGTTCGACTACCGACCGCCGCGGCTGCATCTGTGTATACGCAAGCTTTCGGTGAGCGTCAAGTGGACACCAAACGCTAAGTCAGCTTATAGCCTGATAAAGTATGTATTGAAAACTATATTTTCGTTAATTTAGCGGTAACAAGTTGTTGTCGCAAATCGAACACGTGGCTCATACCCACTATGCGAAATTGGCTATCAAATGGAGAGGATCATTCTACGTTCTAAGCAAGAATACCTTTTTAGGACTGCTATAAAGCAAGTTCTGTTGAAAGGTGAAATTACATGTTAGAATTAAAGCAATAATATCAGGAAGAATCAATCCTCATTATTTGAATAGTGCACGAAAAAAAAAGAAAAAAAAAGAAAAATAGAATTTTAACAAGGATTTCAAGTAGAACAGAAAAAATGAACCCCTAAACTGCCGTTTCTTGAATTTCACACGGAAGCCTCCAGCGCTGGTTCGTCTAGTTTGACATCATGGCTTTCAAAGCATTTGTCTCACATCTCCATATGGAAGGACGCAACGATGAAAGGACAGGTGGCGGTGCCACCGTGAATTTCCCGCACTACAGCCTATACGCGTTGCATCAGCGACGGTGGTATCATATGTAAAAAAAAAAAAAGTTGCTTACAAGTACATTAATAAATAGCTGCACGTAGATATAAGAAAGACCGAAATGTGTGCAGAACAGAAAGGTCACGCGGAAGGTTTGAACACAGGAATCGGGAAATCGCGCGTCATATTCTCTGGCGCAGGAGACGGTGCGTAATTGCAGATCGCCGGGAGGTGGCCTTCGTCTTGCAGCGGACATACATTGTTATTGTTGTTGGTTGTGTAGTGTTGTTGGTGTTATTATTATTCGCGATATTTCGACGTACTATAATAGCGCGAACTCCTTCGCCCTTTATGAAGGCAGCGGCACACAGTTGTAGCTTGAGGAATTTATTTATTTGCATAAAACATGAAATGGCGGGAACTATTGACCAATTCATTAATTAATGGGGTTTTATATGACCCCCCCCCCCCCCCCCCCAGGGGTAAAACAACTCTGGGGTTAGAGACGGCGTACCGGAGGACTCCAGATGAATATTGAGCACCTCGGGTTTACACTTAACGTACACATAGATATAAGTAGAAGAGCGCTTTTCCATAACGGCCCCATGGAGTCGAACCCAGGACCTGGTGCTTAGCAGCACGAGGAGATCGTCACTGCGGATGGCACATTTATTCAATAGCCGAAGGGGGCTCGCTAATTATAGCGTCGCCGGTTTCTCCACAAGCTAAACATAAAGTAGCGGAGGAATTGAGAGTGATGCATCACGAGGTCTACGTGAACGAGGCAGCACGTTTTTTTTTTTTTTTTTTTTTTTTTTTTTTTTTTTTTTGCCGGATTTCCCAAAGGAGCGTTCCGGCACGACTCAAATCGAATGGTATCAACCGATCTGTCTCTTCAATAAGCAAATCCAGAAATAAAAAAAGAAAGATTTGAATCTAAGAGGCTATATCGCTGTTCAACCGCTATCTAATCGCAGTCGGTCTCGATTAACGGTCGAAACGTGATCGGCGTTTGTCGGCGACCTTCCGCATATAGGAGAACCTCTCGCCTGCGAAATTTCAAGCTTCCAACCTCTTTCCTTGTAGGCCTATTCTGAAAGCGTTGTGGCGGGAATTTTGACTTGATTGTTACTCGGCGCGTGACAAACGTAGCCCCCATTAAGATGAGGAGGTCGTCTTCTTTTTTCTTTTGCAGGAAAAAACGCGAGTTTCGGAAGCGGCACTTATCTATACACCACGTTTCATCGGCAAGCTGAGCTTCCCCGGTTCCTCGCGTATGCGGGGCCTGGCAAGCGTTCGTTTCATTGCTCGTTTGTTTTCGACTAGAGCGAATGCGAGGCCAGATATGAACTAAGAGGCCGAGTTCCCGAACGTCGCTTCACTTCCTCGCGCTAACGGCTCCCGAATTCTCACCAATTTTCCCTCCTCGTGGATCACGCGCGAGCAGTGCGCTGATCATAGCGTGCCTTGGAGCAAAAGAAAAGAATCGCCTCATGTTAACAGCTATCAATCCTAGGGATCAGTCTCTGCATCACTCGCGGACTTTCAATATATTCGTGTTACAGTGTTCAGTAAGACTTCTACGTGCCTTCTACAAGACTCCTATGTATATAGTGTGTCGAAAGACGGCAGTTTTGTGAACGAGGTTGAGACAACCAGTCTGCAACAACGAACACTGTTCGTCGCAGCACGATAAAGCTTGTCCCCTGCACTTAAATACATTTTCGAGTGTAGTTTCGTGACCCCGACGCAGTACTTTCCCTTCCATTCGCCACCAAGGCCTTACATTACACTTCTCGACAGACACTAAAATAAATTTATGTACACTTGCACGTCAGCGCAAGCTATCTCATTGATTTGAACAACACTTCAGACCAGGGACGTAGCCGAAAACGGGGGGGAGGGTGTGAAAACAAGGTAAGTGCAACCTCCCCACCCCGTTCTCGGTCAAGCCCATCACACGTCACTCACGGTCGCCGTGTTTTACACTTCACCTAATCATTTAATCGCCCGAGGTTCGGCATGTTTGTCAGGCCAAACGAGATGTGTGAAGAAGCGTCCTCGCAGGTTTTGCGTATCATCCATTCACTCCTGCTCTTCCTCCCCCTAAACAAACTCGCCAGCGCGAGCGCTCTCACTCACCTGGCCTGGGAAACCAGTACGGTTACCTTCGAGGAAGACGAACTCAAGAGTCGATTCTAGAGAATCGATTCACTACTTCGCACTCATCGTTACGCATAGTTATACGCACACCTATGCACTGTGCGAGCGGGCGTAACTAGATGCGACATCAACAATGGAGTATATAAACGCCCCATATAAACGTGCCTACCAAACCAAAACCTTCGAAGCGTGCGAGCAACGTATTCCGACCACCGGGCGGGACCGTCGCCGAACAAAGCAGAAGGAAGCACGCTCGCGACCTTGGGATATATAGCGGCAACCCAAAAACTTGAGGAGCGAATACAGACTCGCAAAAGACGAAATGACGGGAAAGAAAGAAAGAAATGAACCAACGAGTTGAGGCTATAGACCTCCCTGCGCACGATTCGCCGCGCACAGCCACAGCTTCGCGATACGCGAAGCGCACGCGTACGCGAGTTGCATGGGAGAGCAATTTGAGAAATGCGATTTAAAAAAACACGCGGGTGGGTTGTTGAGGGGTGGTTGTTGTAGAGAGAGAACAGGGACCTATACCGCACACGAAGGGGGTTTCCTCTATATAATGCGGCCACT
The DNA here is from genome assembly GCF_013339745.2 of Dermacentor silvarum. Lineage (NCBI taxonomy): Eukaryota > Metazoa > Arthropoda > Arachnida > Ixodida > Ixodidae > Dermacentor > Dermacentor silvarum. The sequence goes on from NC_051163.1 coordinate 50,424,102, forward strand.
TAGGTGTATATACTATACAAACCGGGCTATATCGTCCGCATGTGTATAATAGGGGCGAGCACGATATCACGATCCTCGTATACGGGGGATCGGCTTTTAACCGAGAGGCGAACGCCGCGTTTGTAACGCTTGAACAACGAAAGCGCGGCGGCTGCGGGGTGCATATGGGAACGCGCTTTGCGCAGACGCTGCGTATCGCTTAAGACAAAAAAAAAAAAAAAAAAAAAAAAACGAGAGAGAGGGGAGGAGAAATGCTACACCGGCTTTCCATTGTTACGCAACTCTCCCTCGCTCCATAATGTTCCGATACGAGGAAGAAGCGGCGACTCTTGTATACACGTACGCGTGTGTGTGTTTCTATGTGTGTTTGTGTTGTGCGTGTGTTGTGTGTGCGTGTGTTTGTGGGTGTGTAGGTGTGTGTGTGTGTGTGTTTCCGCGAGAGATCTTCCCTCCTCCTCCCCCCGTTATTACACATCATACCGTCGGCCGAAGCGCTGCTGGGCGAGCATTAGGAGCGGGCGTGGTTCGGCAGATTATCGCGATAATACCAGGTCGCCTCCGTGGCTCCCTTCGCCCGCACGCTTTGTTTCTCCCGTATAGTCGTGGCATAGAGCGCTGTGCGAGGAGCCGTATGCGCTAGCGCTGGAATGATAATGAAGTTCACAGTACGTAGATCTTCCATTGGTGGCCGCGTAAGTCAATTGCGATCACTGTTCGATCACAGCGTTCACGATGACTTCTCTGATTCTAGCGAAGCCGGTGCCACGGGCTAGCTGCTATTTTGTAAACAAGCAAAGTGACGCGAAGCGCAGCATAGATATGGATGCGCAGGAATCGAAGCAAGCACAGGGGAGGGGGGGGGGGGGGGGGGGCGCACTTCTACTCTGCCAACAACCGCGCTCGTCGCTCGCCGGCACCGTCTCTTATCTCCACACGGCTCTGACCTTTATGCGCCGTGCATTCGCCGCTCAGTTTCCATTGAAGCGATAGACCGCACGTACCTTCGCCGCTGCGGCGTATGGGCTTGCTGCCAGCGTTTTGACAGTCGTTGTCTGCAGTCATTCAGTGTGATCTATTCATGTTTGTTTGTGCGCGCTCACACCACGCTTGTTCATTCAGTTAGTAATAGTCGGGCCACATTTTCCAACGCACGCTACACATGCAATGCTGCCCGGATCGGCAGTGCAGCACTACAGGTGTGTCCCTTCGCACGCGCTGCCCACGGGATGCGCTTCTCATCAACACCACCGTTTCACACGCTCCTTCTCGTGGTCATCGAGTCTCTCTTCATGTCGGTCTACTTACGCCGCAGCACACCTGCTTACTTAATCAGCTCATGTTTACTACAATTCATATTGCTACCAAAGCCGCTCACCTTACTTCGTATGACATTGCTGTGTTGCAATCGCATTCATTGCTTCGCCCTTAGGGCGAAACTGTGACATTTTCAATCTCTCTTCTTCCGCGCGCTTCTCAAGTAAGAAAATGAATGGTTTTATCTATTGTTTCAAATGCGGTTCCTGCGGACTTCAAATGGTCAAAATGAATTCTGACAACTTTCCCGATCACGCTTGTTATTTCCCAGGTGTTGCTCTGGTACGCTAAATTCGATTATTATACACTGATTGCCAGCTTCGTTATACCTATGGCCTCTATGAATCGCGCCGAAATAGCTTGTCAAAAACTTGTCCTCAAGCAATAATATTGCCTTCCCAATGACCTCACATAGGTCGAGTTTCTTCGCGTGTAGAATGCACGACGCTGGCAGGTATAGCCAGGTAGTATCAATAGTTGTTTAGAACGGTATATAGCGGTATACGCTAAATTCATGTACTGGCTATATACCACAGCAAGGGTATAACAATGCAATGAGATATTCCATTTTCGTAGGCAGACTTCAATCATCTAGTTTATTAAGCCCTCCCGAAAACCTAGCAAAATTAATGTTAATAGATTCGCCCAACGCCTTGCCTCAAACCCTATAGATGAACGGCGCGACGCTCGGCAGCTTCTTCTGAAAGCCAGCGGTGAGCGGTATCCCTCGCGTACACTGCAAAATAATTAACACCCTTATTCGCCTTTAAGGGCGTAAATTATTTTGCAATCTAGAACAACGGAAGGGACGCGACGTTTAACGCTCGTACTGGCGTCCAGATGCAAATGCGCAACCAACTTTTCCCAACAAGAACCGGAGACGATAGAATCGGGTGCTGGTAATTCACGCTTTCGACTCAGGGGCGGTGCCACTTTTTCCTTCTTTTTTTCCACCGGGTCAGATCGATACAGCGATATGTGTGCCGCGAACTCTTGCTTCACCATAGACCTCCTCCGAAGCCGTTAAGATGACAGGCCAGAGATATAGATATACTGGCCACAGCGGAGCCAACTTCACTCAGGCTTGCTCTACCGACTATATAGGGAGTTCTTCATGTATACGCGTACTGTACGGTCCACTCTTAAATGGAACACGCAGCTTGTATTGCGCAATCAATTACAGAGGAGATATGAGGTAGCAGCCCTCTCTCTACACACGGTTCTTGTTTATGCGTAAATGTTATAAAGTCGAACGCGGATATATCGAATCTGAAGGGGATCACAGAAAAGTACGATACTATATAGGTAATTTTATATATAAAATCAAAATTTTATACAAAAAATTTCGAGAGGATTTTACTGCTCTTCGTTATACAGAGTAATTCGCTATATGTTCGTTCGATATAACCGGGTTCGACTGTATGCCCATCTACGCATCTACAAAAATTAAAGTGTATCACAATCCTCGCAATCTGACTTATACAAACTGCAGAAAACAATCTCTTGGTGTTCACGGGCATTTCCCAAACAGTTAACAGAGAGTCACTTTGAAAATAAGGAAGAATGAAAGGAAGCAAGGAAATGGCTAGTGCAGAGGGCCATGGCGCACTGAAGACCCGTATCGAGGGGCTGCCGGGCAGCGCTTTATCGGCTGCGTCGGAAACGGCCCTTTCCGGAGACCACGGGGCCACGTGAGGGGCTGGCTGGCTACCAGCCGGCGTCCACCGCTGTAGGGCGGCGCGCGCGACATGCGCGGTCAGCGCATTCGATATGCCTGCTGAGCTCCGGCGACGTTTGATCGACAGCGATTATTAGCGGGCCGCCACCGCAACCCCCCCACCGCTAGAGGACGCCACAAATGCCCTCCCCCGAAAGAAGAAAGTGAGCGTACGAAGAAAGGGCAGCTACAGGGCCTTCGCTAAAGGCAGGCCGTCAAACGCTGACCGTGCCTCGACGGCCAGCGGGGCCACGGCAAGGGCCCCGAAGACTGGCCGCCGGGCCGGACGCGCGCGGGTTACAACAATGGCCGCGTCGTGGTCAGGGCGACGGTGGCGCCGCGTAGAGGAGGCCATCGGCGGCGACCGGAGAAAGTGAGAGCGCGTGACGAGGAATAAAAAAAAAAAAAGAAGAAGAAGAAACGAGGGCTGCGGAAAGAGAGCAGCGGGCCACGGCGTGAGTGGCAGTGCACGAAAGGGATTGGGAAAAGCTGTATACGGGTGTTTTCTCGTCATATATCGCGTGTGGAGCGCCTGATAGAAAGTACGCACGCGTGCCGTTTTAGTCGTGTATACTTATTGATTCATTGCGATTGATAGATTCATTGATTCGAATGTATGCTATATTGCCACAGGCTGCAGGAAGGTATAGCGCGACGTGGTTCCAGGCCCACCACTGTAGTCCTAGTACTTATACCGGGCTGCCACACGTCACAGAAGAATGTCACAAATTCATTCCCGCTGACACCGTCGACCGTACTCCTAAAGGAGATGGGCAGCGCTTATTTCTTTTTTTTTCGGAAAGACGCCAATGGCTATTCACTGAGGCCATAGATACGGAAACAGCTCAACGATAAGACAACAGCTAGACTCTGAAGCATATGCATATAGTACACTCACATAGCACCATCGTGTGAGCTGCATGAGACATCGTCCTATCCTCGCGTCGTCGCTTTAGTCCTAAAACTATACTATACTAACAAGCCCGTCTTGCAGTCCTGCTTAAAATGGCGCGCCTATAGTGACGTAATACCGAGGCACTACGTTATGACTCCACAGTACTGTCATGCTCGCTGGGCACACCTTCTCCATGCCACAAAGGGAGAACACCAAGTTGTTAACACGCAGCGCTTTTAATTGCAGCTGTGGGCCGTATAAGAGTTGATTCCGCTAACGAGCTCTGTCGGGACTCGCATTGCAACTACAGGTCACGAACGTGACTTGGCTCGTCGCCATGCCTACCACGACGCCCCGCCTCCGCAATCGGGTATCGAACTTGCGCCCTTGACGTTAAAAAAGCAGCAGGGCACCTTTGCCAAGTGCTGATATCACGACAGGTATACACGCGATGCTGCCAAGAATGGGTGCCAGCTCGCCTCGCATCAAAGCCTTTGCGACCAAGGGCCGAACTGAAACGTGCCGTGGACGCTGACGCTGCCGTACCACGTGGCTGCAAGATGTACGGCCACTGCGCCTTAGCTTGGACCTTAGTCGGTACCACTGTACCACTGTGCCTTTGTAATTCACTGTAGTCTTAGTTTGGGCCGAGGTGTCAAATCATACGCTCTGCGCCGTTCATCTCTCCACAACACTGGAGAAATGAGACCGTGGCCAGTGAGCGCCATCTGAATGTACACTTTAAGTCCAGCCGTTCCGCACAATAGCGAATTTTGTTTACCCGTAGCAAGCTGTAATTGCCTCATACTGAACCACGCCGCACTGCAACTGCTATATATAGGGTCCCGCCAAGCCTAGATACCAGACTCATGCAATTACTACAATACCGGTGTACATTTTTTCGTGTTCGGCGAAGTTTGATTGCACGTATCGTGCCGTGCCATGCAGACTGATAATTATTAGTACCCATGATGCACCTTTATTGGCAACCCAATGACCCGCGCTTCCTGCGCGTATGAGCGCTGCGTCGTGGCGTCCATTTCGCGCTTGGCCGAGAACACGCGCTTTTAACTGGGCCCGAATGCCTTTTTCACTGTCATTAACGATCAGAGTGAATCGATCATGCAGCGCATTTCGGTCATGGCAACAGTGTAATTATCAAGTCTCACGAAACAGACGCGCCGACGCGGCAAATGCGTCGGAAGTGCGCTCCATGTGGCTACTACTCCACGCGTACTGTATGCCGCTACGTGCTACAATATATCGGCACACTTCTTAGCTTGCGAATCAATTAACTGCTTCCTCTTCGCACACATCACACGATTACAAAGAGAAAAAAGCAAGTACATTTCCCGCCTATATGCCCCATACACAGTAACCCCATTTTAACACAGGAGGCGACCATATGAAAGCCCATATGTTTCCATACATGATATGGGGGCAAGTCCCATGTTATCTGAATATGAGCATATGGAGAACCTACATAAAAATATATATACGTTCCTATGTATCATGTGGGACCGCCATATGTCGATATTGGATTCTTGGATATTGGGCTTATTGTCTTAATAGCCTAGTGAAATGACAGCAGAAACTACGGCCGGTATAGCGTAAAACTATTACAAGGTGTTTCTATTCCGAATCCGCCATTAGCCCTCTGTGATAGGTCAGAATGGCTCGGTACCCTCCATATGGGCGCGACACCCAACTATACCTGGGCTGAACCCGTGCCATTCTGACCTATCATCGAGGCCTAATGGTAGATTTGGAATAAACACACATTGGAATAGTTTTACGTTGTCGCGGCCTATGATTAAGGCCGGTGAGCTAGGTGTTTCTATAGCCAATCCAACTCCTACATGTCTACATCTCCGGCCCCACCCACTTCGGCGCACCTCACAACTAAAGCACGCACACACGTAACGTATTATAACTGCCGGCACTTGTTACGTCAGAGTAACACTGTCGACTACGAAAAACTCCGTAGCTCCGTACGCAGAGAGACTCCCGGACTACGTCTGACGACCTGCGGTTCCTTAACGCGCCCCTAAATCCAAGGCACGCACCGCCACGTAACCGCTCGCGCTCTAGAAACCCAAAGCGATGCCCCTCTACAACCCCCCATGCTGCGAATCAACCAGGCCGCGAAAGTCGGCAGCAGCAGCAGCAGGACTCAGGCTGCGTTCGCTACGCGCATGCGCACACTTCAGGAGGGGGTTTGGCGATCGAGGTCTGGCAACGTGCGTAGAATCCCTCCGATTCCTGGAAACAGGGCCCGAAACAAAAAAGAGAATTCGCCCGCCCGTATACAACAGCGGCTGCGAGAAGAAGAAGAACAGAAATAAAGAAGCGGACAATGGTGATATAAGTCTGAGAAAGGCGGTAAGAAACGAAAAAGGTAAGAAAGAGACGAGTTCGTGCGGTGAAAGTGGATCGTGCGTCGAGGCCCTTGCGGTGTTCCGTGCGAGCAGGCCAAGGCGGCGAGCCGAGATGGAGAGGACGTCGCCGACGCTTAGGGGAGGGTGCGCGCAGCGTGATAGGAGAGAGAAAGGGTATCTGGCGCCGGCGCTGATGCGATGCTTGCACTCCGTCTCAGATTTTTTTTTTCTTTTTCTTTTTTCACCGCAGCATGTCTGGAGGCTACGAGGTGTTCCAAAACTGGGTTGTTTTCTATCGCCACGAAACACTTTTGTGTTCGCATGTATAACTACAACGATGCAAAAATAGTGGGGTTTTACGTGCCAAAACCACCACCTGATTATGAGGCACGCCGTAGTGGGGGGAACTCCGGATTAATTTGGACCACCTGGGGTTCTTTAAAAACGTGCACCTCTATCTAAGTACACGGGTGTTCTGTCTGCATTTCGCCCCCATCGAAATGCGGCCGCCGCGCCCGGGATTTGATACCGCGACCTCGTGTCTAGCAGCCAAACACCATAACCACGGAGCAACCACGGCGGGTCTGCAACACTGCACTCTCTGGCATTAAGGCGCGGATGAACACACGTTATCTATGACGTGACGTCAGAAAGGTGCGCCGGCACTGGTGTCACTATATATGTGGACCAAAGTGAGTCTTCTGCGCACTCTTGCAAAACTTTGATCTTAGCCAGAAGTCAGGAGAACCGGTCTCGCACTCTGATTGAGCGACTTTTCACATAAGGCGCGATTAATACGCGCGGCCGAGCTTCCAAAAGTTAAAGAAGGCGGTTCACAGCGGCGAACAAAAGTGTTATCCTATACTCGGCTGCTCGTTCTGTCTATGGGTGCTGATCTGGACACTTCCGAATACCGCCACTGTTATCGCATTCCGCCATATTGGCGTTCCGAGCCAATCGGGAAATGCGTAGCTGCGCTGCGAGCCAATCACAACAGACAAGATGGCAACTTCGGCAATATGGCGCAACTTGACATTGTCCAGAATAGCACCTCCTGTTTGCTTATAAAAGCATGCACAGCTTCTCTATCGGCCAGCAACAATCGTATAGCCTTCGCTCTACTGCTCGCAACTATTGAGATCGCTGGGCCGACTGGCTGCCAGGGCTGGCCTGGTCTGACGGTCGACCACAAGCCTCTCCCGCTCCCTGCCCCGCACTTCATTCCTTGATTTTTTTTTTTTTTCGGCGTGCTTTTAAAACCTTCATTATTCGTTCGGCCGTGCGCTCTTTCGTTGCGTCCTTCTGCGCTTTTCTTTTTCCGCAATTTCCAACCCAGATGTTGCTTTATACCGCGGCCTCCCGACCTGACGTCCCCCTCTCGCTGTCTGACCGACCGACTGAGTAACTGCGAAGCAGGAAGCCCCATATATCGCCTGCTCCCTCCCGTCTTTCTCGCCTCCTCCTCCTCCTCCTTTTTCTCTACACAGGCGTGACGTATTGCACCCTTCTTGCACAGCGTCCGGCCAACTCCGCAGCTGCGACCGACATACTCCAATGTATCCCCGCTGGGTGCGCTACATACAAGTGCATGTAGAAATGTAGATAGAATATAGGACTATCTGTATATAGGACTGTATATATAGGACTGTATACAGATAGTCCTACATCCTATATATACAGATAGTATACATCCTATATCATACAGTCCTATATCATCATCATCATCATTATATAGGCTGATGATGATGATGATGATATAGGACTGTATGATATAGGATGTAGGACTGTATGATATAGGATATAGGACTATAGAGATAGGATATACGACAGTATATATAGGACTGTGGGATATAGGACTGTAAGATATAGGATTTATGACTATAGGATGCAGGACTGTATGGCGGATTAGAATTTTTTTCCGATTGTTTCTGGCTTCTGTACAGTTCACGGGAACGTGCAGAAGAAAATGCAATAGTCAGAAGCCATAGAAGCATGATAGTCAATGTCAAGCGATACAGCTTCTCGGAAGGGGCGTTAAAGCATGCTGCTCGGAACGCTTATTGGTTAGCTATATTCGGTGTAAATGCCACGACGCGTTTGTGTACTAGCTCCAGGATAGTACCATGCACGTTGCAAACTACATTAAAGACCCCTATCGGGAACGCATATCGCGCGTGTAGGTATAGTGTCCAAATCCACGCCTCAGCGTATGGCTCCCCTTGCCTAGCGAACACTAATCTCGAAGGCTATGCTATTGTTGGCTAAATGCGCCGGAAGTAATTGCAGAGCCGGAAGCACGTTCAGGGCGCCATGTTTTGAACACTACCCACAGTATCCGGGATCGGGCCAGTTTACACGGCTACAACAGCTGTCCGCACGTAGTGGGAGATGGGTCAAAGAAAAGGCTTAGGTTTAATTAATATAGAAAAGTTGCCGAGGTAGCCCGAAAGCATAGACAGGGCTGGTATAATGTAACGATTCTATTCCGATGCCATTCCTTCTCGCGCTTCGTCAGCGGTGCAAGCGGCGCTCCGCGCGCGTTACCACCGCTATCGGCAAGCCGTGAAAAGCAGATGATTAAGAAAGGCATGAAATCGAGAAAAAGGAATCCTTAGGTTATAAATCACCACCAGATGCCTTTATAGCATTACTCCTTCTCGCCACCCTCAACTTTTTTTTTTTCTTTTTCGGCTACAAACCATATACTACGCATGCAGCCACAGACATCTTACAACTGTCCGTAGGTCAGGAAGCAATGTGGGTGGACTACAGGATTTTCTTCATTTATTCCTCTACTTTCTTTTCATTAAGCCCCCCCCCCCCCCCCCCCCGTACTTGCGTATTTCAAACTCCAACGACCTCCTTCGTATTTCTTGTTCTTTTTTTTGTTTCTTTTTTCTTTTTTGTTGATGGTTTATCGTGACGGAACCCGCATAGCTCTTGCTATTATTATTTTTTTACCCCTCTCCTGCTAACTATAATAGTGTCCACTTCGTGCCGCGCGGCCACACGACCAAGAGCAAGGCAGGCGGCACAAGTGTCTCACGCAGTAGTAACACCGGTTACGCACGGTAGAGGTCATTCCTCGCACATATATAGCCCGACGCGGCACCCGCTGTCGGGCTATATATCAAGGCCACGGCCCTGCTCGCCTGTGGTGGCGCGGGGCCGAGGAAACATACGTCGCTCGTAAGCTTTGTACACGCCAGTGACATATAGACGAAGGGCTTCGCTCCATCTGCCAGCCACACAATTAGATTCGACCAAGTTTATCTGCACCTTGTGCACCTATTCACGATGCGCTGCCCCTACAGCTCCTCGATTGTCCGAGGTACAGCAGCGCCCCCTGCCAACGCCCCCTAGATAGCACAAGGACTGTGCACTTCGATCGATGACGTCATGCTACCTCGCCCAACTGCAATATAATCTAATGGGGATGCTGCCGAGTAAGCCGCGGTGATTTTAACGTCACCGCTTTGGTCACGCCGGGCTTGGCAGTGGAAGTGTCGGTCTCAGTGGCATGACGTCATAAAGCACAGTGCACAGGCCTGCTATCTAGGAGGCGTTGCCCCTGCCCTACCCCGTCCATGGATTGCATGGGGTGCAAGGTAGGGTAGGGTGCAGCCCCGGTGCAGTGAAACCGTGAACTTTGCAGAGGATGTGGATGCAGCCTGGCGCACCACAAACTGCACCTCCTGAACCTTTTTGTTCGTGGTTCCACGCACATTTTTCTGAATCCAACGAACCTCAGATTGTAGGTTGCCATCACAAATTTTGTCTCCGTGTCACTTCCCCACGGCCTCGTATTTGTCTTTTTTTTTTTTCCCCTCGGCGTCAAGTAACAGGCTGTATCCAACGCGAACGCAGTCCCAGTACTTCCACCTCTAAACGCAGTGATCGAGTTGATGAAGCACGCTTCCGTCGTTTAGCCCACACCGTGCAAAAGTCGATCCATCGGCTTGACTGACGGAAGCGCGTCTGCGACGGAAGAAACGATGTATTCGTTAACCCCTCGTTTCCCGGCGTTCGTCGTTTGCAGAAAGAAAGAAGAAAAAAATACGGGAGGGTGATTTTTCCCCGTCTGGTGTGCCCCTCTCAACACGACGACATGCGGGCGGCCGTTCATGCCTGACGCTCGCCCGCACGCAGGCCGTCGTCTACGCCCTATCGCGATGCACACCCGGCGCTAGCGACACGGCCAACGAACTCCTGCGTTCCCGGCGTCCTTTTCTCGCTTACTTTCTTCCGAAGACGTCCAATATCCGCCCCATCACTCCTCGTCGTCCGACGAGTGACACCATGCAGACCGCGGTTGAAGGGAAGAGAAAGAAACGCGACCGCGTTGACACTCGAATATCCGCTCGGCTAGACTGTCGGCGACGAAACAAAGGAGATTGACAGGTCGAAGAAGCTAAAGGTTGACGACACGCCACAACGATCCCCTTACTGCAAACGGGAAGACGCAATAAAGATACGAGTAGCAGATGTGCTACTGATAACACTGCCATTGTAACACAAATAAGGACAACATTGCTCTATTCATCCCCCCTATGTAATGTTTTAGCTGGCCATTAGGACATTTAATAAAGAGAGAGAGAGAAAGACTGCGGTACGTACTAGAAGGCAGCGAGGAAGCTCCGACTAGAAACTAGAAACACAAAAGAATCCGGTAGAATCCATCCCCGGGTATCCATTCCATCCATCTATGGGTCTCCAACCCATCATGAATGGGTCAACTCGAGAGCTGTTAAGTGAACACTCGCCTTGAAGATTCATCGTTATCACCGCTGTCATCATGGCCATCAAAGCACCAGCAGCGAGATCATCATCTTCGTCATCATTATCACTATAGGCATCATCATCATCGTTATCTTCATCGTGGGAATCGTATCATCACCATCATCGTCATCAGGGCTACAAAAGCGGAAGGTCGTGTTCGGTGTCGTTCCTCAAGTACACGCGAGATGTGCGCGTGGATTTGAATTTTATGATAGCATTGTGACCGAGGCACTGGCATCACATGGAGGCCAGAAACCCAGATGCAGTAACGTTGAGAAGGCAAGATCCAGAAATGCTTTAGCGTGTACAAAAAGTCACAGTTTAAATAATAGCGCGTAGTCACAGTCACATCTCCGGATACCCTTTGTATAAGCGTGCAGATTATGTGGTCAACCTGGAGTGATTTACAGTTACAAAACGCCTAACAGTTGTAGTTCTGCAGCTAGCAGAGTATAAACAACGATGCGTACCTGACGCGCACACACACACTATATATTATGTGAAGTTTATTTCGCTGGACCTGGTAGTTAATAAGAAAGGCTGGCACCTTTCGAAACGTTGAACTAAGCTTTTTTTTTTTTTTTTGCAAGTCTCTTCATTTCTTATGACTTAACGACCGACGACGATTCCTCCTGACACATCAAAGTCGTGGCAAGTCCATATATAACAGCTACGGCTACAAGAACACGATGGCGTCATGCTAATCCACGGAAATCCGCTTGGACGGACCAAGGCCGCCGCGGACGACGAATCAAAAAAACAGATCGACGGGGCAAGCTAGAAGCGAAAGGTTATCGACACGCCACCAACGACCTCTCGCGGCATCCAAGACAACGAAAGACAAAATGGCAGCCGAAAAAAAAGCGGCCCAAGGGGGTAGCAGGCGAAGGTGGCGTCGTCCAACCAGGTTGCCGGAAAAGAAAGAAAGCAAGCAAGCTCGGACCACCGCGGTAGCGCGAAGCCTATAACCAAGGGGTACATGCGTTCCGCAGAGTCCTCTGAACTTTTGCCCCTGCCGTTCGCTGTGGGTTTTGCCCGGCCACTTCATCACTCTTGTCAGGCTTTTGCCCTCGTGACACGGAGAATAAAGCGCCGGCAAGCCAGAAAGATGTGACGTCGAAACAAGAATCCCGAGACAACCGGCTCTCGCTGTTTTCACGGGTTGTCGTTGAACAAGAGCTAAGAAGGAACGTGAACGTCAGCGACCTTTCTTTTTTTTTTTCATTCGACCTTCACCGCAATGCGGCTGCAGATATATGTAACCGAACCCGCGACCTCTTACTCAGCATGAGAATGCCGTATAGCCACCGAGCCATAGAGGAAAGTTACAAACGTATACGCTGTGATGGATTCGAGGACCAATTTATTGTTGTTGACCTGTCGGTGCTTGTAAAAATACAGCGCGCACCAACAACGTTATTTGTCTGGTATAGGCGCGATATGTGCGAGGTATCTAGCTGAAGGGAGCGAAGTCGAGGGCGGCAGAGAACTAGATCGTGTCATAAAATTTGGAAGTTCGCCGGCGTAGGATGTGCAATCATCCGCCGCAGGACATGAAGATCATTGGGAGATGCCTTCATCCTGAAGTGAATGCAAAATATGAAGAAGACGAAGAAGAAGAAGATGATGACGATGATGAAGATGATGATGATGAAGAAGATTATGATGATGATGATGCATCGGTGCGAACGTATGAGTATTGGAGTATGGGACAAATTCAAGCGATTCAAGAGCCCATGAATGCTCTCGCTGCAAAAGAAAACGCGTTAAGTCGAGCGCAGATAGAACGCTGGCAACGTACGTGTGCCACCCGCCGACCACAGGCTAATCCTACCCGTTTCACCGGCTTGTCGTTCCAGTGATTTCCTGCCCTCAAAATTCAGGTTTTCTGGGATCGGGCCACTGCTCCACGCCGCGCATGCATAACCCGCCACTTCCGATTCCTCCGGTCCCTGACCGAACACTCCTCGCATATACCATAACCTCGGTGCGATGATCGCTATTGATTCGAGGGACAGGCATCTCTATAATGATCGAAGAGTTCCGATCACTCATGTATACAGAGACGCCATGCTAATCGTCAATCCTTTCCTTTTAGGCTTTTTACCGACGAAACCAACACGAACGCGGCTGCGAAGCACAAGTGCACGAGGTTGGCCACGCCCTCAGCCTGCATCGGAATGGAGAAAAAGACACCGCCACGCAGACCGGCCGGCAGGGGGCGACACGGATCGCCCCCCGGGTTCGATCATCAATCTAGCGGGGAGGTTCCCGTCGAGCTTCGGAGCAATACTTCCTACGCGTGCACGCTCTCCAGAACGAGTTGTTCTGCATCCCCTGCAGCGAGAACAGGGAGTGAAATCAAACCAGAAATACACAGAAACATAAAGGAAACATACGGATAACGAGATAAGTACAGGTACCCAGCCGGGCCTAGACGAGACAAGACGAGTCGAACAGCAAAGAAAAGACAAAAACGCGGGCGGAACGCGGCAAGCCCGGGTTGCCTGTATAGTTGGGGACGTGAGAAGAAAAGGCGTTTCCTGGCAAACCTATATACCCTGTGCGCGCCCGTCGTAAAAACCCACGCAAAGGCGCGCACGCACTCGAAGAGGTAAAACGAAAGTGAACGCAGGCGTTCACCCGAAGCTGTAGCGCCGATCTATACAAAGGAAGCGCGTATGTGGATTCCTGGGAGAGAAATTAACTTTCGCCGTCGGAGAAACATTCGTCCTGGTCACAAGGGATCGAACCTGGGGTGACAGCACCCCCTGCGGGGCAGTCGAGTCTACCAGCATAACTAGCCCTGCAGGGGAGATTAGATTAGATTATGGGGTTTTACGTGCCAAAACCACTTTCTGATTATGAGGCACGCCGTAGTGGGGAAACCTGGAATAATTTTGACCACCTGGGGTTCTTTAACGTGCACCTAAATCTAAGTACACGGGTGTTTTCGCATTTCACCCCCATCGAAATGCGGCCGCCGTGGCCGGGATTCGATCCCGCGACCTCGTGCTCAGCAGCCCAACACCATAGCCACTGAGCAACCACGGCGGGTAGCCCTGCAGGGGGCCAAATTCGTTAAGTATAGTACTATTTTGTTCGTTAATACATTTCGTCATTGGCCAGCCGCTTCCGGTAACACAATGCATGCAGATCGAGCACACGTTGGAATCTATGCGAAGCGAAGCCTTTGTGAAGCGGTTATAATTAAATGCTATAAGACTAAATGCGACGCGCACGATTGTCTTTATTGTCATACAATGCAGCGCGTAATCTCGTGCAATATTCATTTATATGCACCGTACCGGTCACGACTTTAATGCCATGCGTTGTTTATGTCTATCCGCTGCACCGTTCAACGCGCTATGCCGAAATGCACGCAGCAGTTCGTTGGGAATGCGCCCAGTGACACGTCGATGCAGTGACGTCACCAAGGCGATATTTGATGTTTGTAGAGGGCAGAACTACACTTATATATAATCGTATTGGCCTCTCCATGTACTATGAGCTACAATGACAAACTGAGTGAAATTGGACTACCACGTATGTCTTGGTGCCTTCAACGGAGATATCAGATGCAGAAAGGCACGCGCCAGTGATGCTGTTCAACAATTCTGGCAGTTACGTATATAAACCTCAACGCAAAAGCCCGCTAACTGGCAACGTGCACAAGACAGGGTAGCCCCAACGTCGTTAGAACAGGCTGAGACCCGTGTACTTTGCGTCCTGTATTCCTGCTGGAAGGTGGACGTCTGATAGTTCGCTTCCAACAGGAACAACAAAAAGACAAGTGTGGAACGAAAAAGAAAGAAACGAAGCAAAATGTTTTTCTGCTTACACGGTGCTATGCGGCGTACTCTCGAGACACTCCTAGGTATAACGGGCGGCATTTTCTTGAAGTGCTCGTTAGCGGTAATTGCTTGTTCCGTGGATAACATTTTGTTTCCTCTATCGACCGAAACCAGAGCATACGCGCCCTTCCTCGCTCAGTCTTTCTCTTTTTTTTAACACAATACTGAGTAGTTTTGCATGGTGTCTGCACGTGTATATATGCGCAATAGATGTAGGTCAGAATGAGGGACGGGCCCACGAAGCAGAGACACGCAGGGGTATTTGAGTCGCGCTTCTGAAAGCACGAAGTGGCGCGCGCAAGCGAATTTTGCGAACAGTTCTGTCGCTTTGCCATTACGAGAAAACGGAGTGCGCGGCATTTTACTACGAGTTCCCCGAATGCTGGCACGTGCTTAACGGGCCGCTGCTTGTGGAGCGAGTTAATTTTGGCCGGAGCCAACCGAACGAAAAGAAATATTTCCTTATTCATTTTTCACCTGTCCGAATGGAAAAAAAAGCCACATCAATTCGCACGACCGGGAAATCTAAGCCCGAGCGGCGTAAAATCGTCGGCCCAAGCCAACGCCTCATGCACCGCTGCCAGCCGAAGAGTCGTGGAACTCATTTCTCGGAGGAAAAACTGTGGAACGAGAATACGCGAGAGCAGGAGAGTTAGGATTCTTTTTATACCTTGTACTGAGCAATCCAGAACCAAGTTGTCAACAGAGGTCTAACAAGAAATCACTAGGGCTGGATGTCTCAAGCTCGCTGGACTATGACAGTATCGTGCTGTAAAAATGATCTTCGCCTCGAAGTTCTTTCTCCAGTCCACCGATGATGATGATTTATTGGCATCCCCTTTTAAACGGGGCGGTGACAAATAGTCACATAGCCTGCTTGAGTTGATCAGGGACGCTATACGTGCTTTTCATTCTAGCATTTCTGTATACATCGCCTTAACCTTCTTTCCCTTCCTTAAAGCTTATCCGTCTACCTTGTACCGCTGCCTATGCCTGTAACGAATCCGGTTGTATCAATATCTTCCATGCTTTTTTTTTTCACCAATACTCTAAAAGTATCTTGCTTATCTCGACTGCTGACCGGTTGATCCTTCCATCCAGTTTAAATCCAAGCGCTTCTGAAAAGTGTACGTTACCTCCGGGTCCCAATAAGTGAATCCCTTCGCATTCCGTGCGGATGCGCTGAGTAGTGTCCGAATTTCCGGTGCAGCATACTTTCTGCTGCCTCATCTTGTTGCGAGTATTTGCTCCGGTATGGTTTTTTTTTTTTTTTTTTTGTCCTTAGTCAAATAAGCAGCTCGAGCCTCATACGGCAAGGCACCTCCCTTTGTGTTATCGCACAGATTTCTAATTTATAACTTCTAACCTATACAGTTTAGCACGGCGCCGCGTCTCGACTGTAGCAGCTACGTGTCTCGAGAATTACGCCGGAGTGTCGATTTGGAATGCCTCGGACTAGTTGATGACGCCTTCCTTCCGTCCACATAATTCGCGCTCAAAGAAAGAAAGAAAGAAGAAATGCAGGAAGGGCGAGAAGCAAATCGGGCGAGAAGCAAATCGGGCGAGAAGCAAATCGGGCGAGAAGCAAATCGGGCGAGTAACCAACCATACGAAGAGTTCGTGCAGCGGCGCTTTCGGGCCTCCATGCACGGACCCGGCGATAGGCCGCACAACCGGTGCCACTGGAACTTGATAGGTCGTTGACATGGCCGCGCGGCACGGAAGGGACCATCGATGGCCAACGTGCCTCCGACCCGGAGGAAGCGAATCTTTCTCTCTCTCTCTCTCTCTCTGTGCCTCTTCTCGTAATCTACATCGTTAAAGGGTGAAGACCCCACGAAAAAAGAAGCCCGGAGAATTTGAAAGCTAAGCAACATGGCGATCCGCATCCGCGTACCTGTCCGAGGCGAATGCTGCGAGAAGTAGTGGAACTGCTTTTATTCAAGTGCTTGGTGACAGAAATGGAAGGGAAACGAGAAGGCGCGAGAAGCAGAGAAGTTGACCAGATTAACTTCCTGATTGGCTAATATACACTGGAAGATGGGGAAAGGGTAGAAAAGGTGAGGAGGAAGGAATAGAAGATATGAAGAGAAGAATGCGTACGCTTAAACACGAGGAAGGCCAACTGACGCCGACTGCAGTATTTCGTGCAGTCCCGATGCTTTTTGAAGACACAAGCTAGCGCTTTTAGAGTGCCTCGGGCTGACGTCGACTGCAGGACCAGGGTTCAATAATTCTGTTTTCCGTAAGGGGACGGTTGTCAAGCCTGTCGAGCGTGGTGAAACGAGAACAATACAATCACTAGAATTGACACGCATTCGTAGGCGTAGGAGCGGTAGGCCTAAGCTGCGCCAGCGATTCTAGCAGCGTGAAGAGTGTCGAAACGATGATCTGCTAAACCGGTGTTCTCGTTATAACGGCAGCTGGGTTCCGAGTGCCAGCTTCCTTCGCCACCGCGGTTTCGCAAGCTCGACCACCCGCTAAATGGTCTATAAACGTCGTAGATTTAAATTACGGGTTGTGATGCAGGCTTGGTGGTATGCCACCCTGGTATGCCACCTCGGAAAGCCATCCCTCGCTCTTGCTGGGCTACACTATAGTACTGCGAGGTCGTACGTGCAGTCGCGATAAACATATAGAAACACAAATTGTGTCGTATAACGCTGAAATGCTAACACTTGCTCACAGATAGTCGTTGGACACGACTTCTGCAAACAATTTTTTTTTCTACACTTCGCAGCTCTCTGCTGAGTGCCCGTTCTGGACGCTATAATACAGCGGATGTTTCGATATCGCGGTATTTGCAAAGTCGTGTCGCATATACAAGGCGTTCTTTCCTGTGCGCCTGAGTTCCGCATCGGGCGACCATTAAAGGTCTTGAACGACACGGCTCTTTAACCGAACCATTGGAGTTGACGCCTTTTTTTGTTTCTAAAGAACAGCGCGAGTCACGAATCTGTCAGGAAAGCGGCACCTTCGCACCTCCTCCTCAATACATAATCAATCAGTCAGCCAATGATCATAGCCCTAACCAATCAGTCACAGGCGAAAACTGCTCGAGATAGCACGCACATAGTCTGCCAGTCATACGAAAACCAGATCCCGATCACCATCATCCCGGGACATCACTTCACTAGGTCACGTGAGCGGTTGTCAAGGAAGACCTCACGGCACCCGACATATGACGTCACCTCGTACGAGGGCACCACGTGAGGTCGTGCACTGCACTACTGCAACGTGTGACGCCACTTCGTCCTATACATCACGGGTCACGAGGCGGCAAATTGACGCCGTTCTTTTTTATTGTTATTTTGTCGGCTCCTCGATGGCAACTAGGGGTCACGTCGATGTCACTCACGCGTGGAGAACGGCAGCCGTTACGGCAGTCCCGCAAGAAAGGGGGAAAGGTGACGAATGCGTAACGCCGTCACGTCGTTCAAGACTAGATGCTCACAGCGACCTTATAGGCGGGTGGCGACCTTCTTTCGTTTAGCCTTCTGCTGTTCGGTATTTCCACTATCGCTTCCGTGCGACAGCTCCAAGGTAAGAACGTCAGCTAGACATTAGAGACCCTCGGCCGGATTACTTAATTCATATTACCATTCGCATGCCGAATTAATATTGACGCTTAGAGAGAGAGAGAGAGAGAGAGAGAAACGTGGTGGGAAAGGCAGGGAGGTTAACCAGAAAAGATTCTGGTTTGCTGCCCTGCACTGGGGGAAGGGGAAATGAAAGGCGGAAAGAATAGGGAAGAGAAAAAGCAGTCACGAAAAAAAATTCAAGGAATTAAAAAAAAAAAGAAACGACGCTTACAGGCGTGTATAGATGGAAGGGCAGGGGGCACCGGGAATCGTATGGTGCATTAGCTAGCTCGTCTGACGCTGCGTTCAGTTATAATGCGTTTTAAAAGTTCTGCTGTGCGACTTTTCTACGCAGAAAAAAAAAAGAATTACCTAATATATTTGTGCAAACTTTCTCGTTAACATTAATGACAGCAGAATCCGGTGGTGCGTTAACGTATCGCGACATGTCGCTACTAGTTCTGCTGTCTACGGCTCTTTATCGGCATCACGGTAATACGACAACGAGAACCAGCCTGCTAGTTTCCTCGTCGACGGTCTTGACGCACCGGCTTGTGTGCGGTTGTTGTCGGACCGCGCTGCATGTGCCCCTGTTAACTTTCGTTGTTCCTAATCCAAACAGACGACAGAGAACCACGCTCTTCAAGCCTGCTGTCTCCACAGCGCCAGGCGTACTACGCACACCTTCGAGACAAAGAAGTGTTCTAGAAGCTAGACACGCGTACTCTTAGTAGTCAGGCAAGGTGTCGCGCAGCGAATGTTATATATCAACGAAGAACTACCGCGTCCCCAAACTCTCCCACCACATCATCTTGATGCACGGCCAGTGCCTCCTTCGCCATCTTTTTGCACACTCGGGCCGAGAGAAGACCTAAAAAACCTCGAGCAAGGAGCGCCCCGCAGCAGCAGCAGTTCGCAGTGACCTCTGGCGGAGCGAAAGTGAAGTCTCGTTGTTCCGTGAGCGACCTGACAAGTCGGGAAGGGCGGAGAAGGTTGGCAGCCTTCGAGCGCGCCCCAAAGCACACACAGCGGGGGCCACCACAAGGCGCGTGTAAAGACCGCAATGAAAAGCAAGCAGGCAGGCAGGAAGGCACGAAGGGAAAGCAGCAATAAAAAGAGCGAAAAGCCATCTGGGCGCGCGCTCTGCGCTGCCCAGACAGTGGCCGGCTGGGACGATTGAGGTCCGAGGAAGGGGGAGGCCGCGGCGTTTCGCCGTTGACCGAGCCGGCCGGACAGGTCATCAAGAGAGCGCCGCTCGTGTAAGAGGACTACCGTCGCCACACTGCACGATGGCTCTGGCGGTCACGGTGGCGGTGGTTTGGCAGGCCGGCCGCATAATATGTCAGTCGCACGTCTCGGGGGAGATGCGAGCCCAGACGGGACGCGCGGGGAGAGGGAGTTCAGATGCGACGGCACACGGCGGTGCAGTGAGACGCGCGCACGCACGCACGACTGCAGCAGGTCGTGTGTGAGTGTGTGTGTGTGACCGCGATGCCTCTCGCGGTCAACATGGTACAGGTAGGATGTCGACGATGACGTCCCAGCTTATGTACGCATTGTTTGTTTTTTCTTCTTCCTTTTCGAAAAGAAAAGCGAAACTGCGGACATACGTCTAAGGAGCGATGAAAAGTGAACGGGCCGAGCAGCTTAAGATTCACGAGTATAATAGGCAAGACGAGAGCATCACAGCAACGTATAGTTTCGGAATCAAACGCGAGTTGAGGATTTTGCGGCATGGTATACTCAAAGAGGCAAAACAGTGAGCAGCCAGTCCTGGTGAGGGGTAGCGGAAGCTACTGGTCGATTCAGCCAGCCGTAGTACGGAAGAGCGGGTCCTCCATATAGTCCGCCTGCAATCGCGACGCCGACTAAATGGGAGCTCGACGGTAGGATTAGCAGCGCTCAGTGGGGCTAATCCTACTTCTACTAATCCAGTCGGATTAGCAGCGCTCCCGGCTCATCTGCAACACGCAGCCAGCTCAGCAAATTCCTACACTGCACAGTGTTGCTGAGCCGGCTGCCTGTTCCAGAGAAGGGAGGAAATGGTCTCGCCCAATGTGCGCTGCTGATCCCACCGTGGAGCTTTTCTGGAACGTCGTCGCCTGAGAATGGCGATCAAATGCAGACGATGAAGGCCGCCCATCTTCTGTGGCCCGCTAATCCATCTCACTAACTCCGTGCGGACTACTGCGCGCTGGCTATGGCTCGTGTTGAGCCGATCAGTAATGAGAGCCTTCTGGGTGCACCACAGAAGAAAGGCCTATGGTATCGCCCAATGTGCGCTTCTAATCCATCCGTGATGATGCTTCCATTGAATCGGCGTCGCGTGAAAAGCAATCTGGGGCGGAGAAAAAGTGAGCCGGCCCCTCTGTTCAGGGTCGCATTCACACGAAAATATATACCGTTATTTTCGTTTAGCAAACGTTTCGCTTTGTCTCTCTCTCATGCTACAACTGTTCGTGAGGGCAGACGTGCGGACTATACGTGCCGTATACACCTACGTGCCTATTTTTCAACGTACTATATACGCCCTAAATATGCTAGCAAACAAGTAACCCCAAGTAGTAAATTAGCAAATCCCGCAGTTGCGCCCAACTGGTGCTCTAATGAATTGAACGCGAAAAAAAAAACGAGAAAATGTGGTTCTCTTTGTCTCTCAATTTTCTTCCTTTCTTTAGAATAGCGACCTACGTAATTATGACCATAGACGTGGCGCAATATACACCGAGCGGGCCTCACTGATCATGATAATGCAGTTGCGTTAGTAATGGCTACTACGTTCTGTAGCAACCGTTACTCGCATTACTAACTGGGCGCCATTAGTAACACTCACTGCCTTTATTTACTAAGTGAAATTGGTAACAAGTGAGCAGCGTATGTAACAAGCATATACAACTAGTAAATATTTAACTGTAACGGTACTTTTAAAGCAAAGCTTTATATGTAGAGGCGAAATCGTATGTGTCTAGGCGAAATCGCCTGTCCACAGAAAGCTATCATCATCAGCACTGGCTCGAGCGTCGTCGTCTTCTTCCGCAGCTGGCTCGTTGGCGCTCATCATTCCAGCGTAGAATTTCACTTCTCTTCTGTCGTGGTAATGGGGAGGCCGCGTTTACGCAAGGAGGTTTACGGGGGTATGACCCATTGCTTAAGGGGGTATGAACCATTCATTGTCTTGCGTTACTGACCCAATTAATTTTGAAGCAATTTAATTTTGAAGAATCGCAAGCGGCAATGGGCGGGCGAATGCTGCTAACCACGCCGCCGAGCAAACTCGTGACATCGAACGCAAGCGACAACGGCGGACTGCGGGCATACCGTCAGTGACGTCATTCTCTCCGTCGCAGCCGAGCGCGTGTGTAACCTCATAATTGAGGAATACTTTAACGAACCCTCGGGATTAACCCAGTGATAAACACCGGGGCCGCACGTTTCGGCTTCGCTGGTTATAACCATCTTCACGGAGTGGAAGGTCCGACGAAATTTTTCTAAGGAATTTAGCGTCAAAGTTTGCATTCATTTAAAGAGGCAGAGAGCTACTCCGAGCAGCACTCTCACCACCTGCATGCATCGGCGCCCAGTTGCTTTTCACTAAGCGTGGACAGCTGGGCTATAGTTGGTTGTGATTAGCGCCATGAAACCTCGTTACATCGCACAAATAAACACGTGACGAGAAGAGCCAGACAACAAGAACGCCCGCGTTATTGTGTTCTTTCTCTTCTCGTGCGTGTATTTTTCGTGCGCTGGAACGAGGTTTCATATTTCCAGTTGTCTTGTTTGTCCCCGAGTGCCGCCAATCTCGGCATGCCCTAAAAATTAGGGCATATTTGCGCGCCGCGCCGCTTTATGAAGTAGAGATTACCTATGGGGTGCCTTCATAGCTGGTAAACGCTAAGAAACCCTGCAGTGCATGATGGTACGGAAGGAAGAGAGAAAGTTGAAACAGGTGGTAGGCGAAAGAAATAAAAGAGGCGGCCAGAAGAGACTGGCCGAGCCCACCACGCCAGCTTTGGCGGCAGCGTGGCGGGGGCCCTGTACCGTAATCCATGCGCATATGCAAGTAGGTCGCCGCGCGCCGTCTCAGAACGGCCTTGAAAACGAGACAGAGAACGGCAAAAGAGCAAGAAAAAAAAAAACCAGCAGGCCGCGCGGCTACGTTGTATAATGCCGCAGCTTGACTTTCAAAGAGAGCGCGGAAAAAAAGAAACAAAGCAAAGACGATGAATAGACGCACAAAAGAAAGTGCGGATCATATACGGATCAGTGTGACATGAAAGAGACGGACTACCCACAAAGCTAGCGGGCGTCCTAGAAGGTAATAAGGAATTACCAGGACGACACTCCCGAGAAGTAACACGCAAGGGCAAAGCGTCAAGCTGACGATAGGAGCAACAGTTGCGGACGACCAATAGCAGAAGACAGGACAATGACGATAATGAAGGCATCATGGACCGGTAGCAGACGACCACCCAGGAGACCAATGGCAGAAAAAGTAAGAGAGGAAAGGAATCACGGTGAATAAGGTAAAATGCTGAGAAACTAGAATCGTAGAGTAACGTGTGACTTAAGAGGAGAGAAGTCTCTACAGACAAAACTTTAGGCGCCATAAAGGAAGCGGTATTTAGCAGACGACAGTCCAGAGAAGAAATGCAGAGTGGGCATATAGCTGGAAGCAGACGATTGGAGAAACAGTTGCAGACGACCAAGAGCAAGATGCGGAACAATGACAATATAATGAAGGCGGTAAATAGGCGTGGCAGACGACCAACGAGGAGACCACCTGCAGAGAGAAGAGTATGAAAGAGAGCATAAGGTAAAAATGCTCGGAAAGTAGGGCCATAAAGGCGACGTATGACGCAAGAAGAGGGAGGTCTCTGAAGACGTAACTTAAGAACCCGTAGAGCAAGAGGGAATTGGCAGACGACAGTTTCGAGAAAGAATACAGAAGGGCAAGGCTAGGCGCAGACGATCCGGGAAACAGCTGCAGACGACCGACAGCGGAAGAGGGAACAATGACAATAATGAAAACGGCAAGCGGTGGCAGACGACAAACGAGGATAGCCATAACAGAAAGAGTGTGAGAGAAAGAGAGAGATGGCGAGCAGGGCAAAACGCTCAGAAAACTGGAATCACAGACATGCGTGTGACGTAAAAGGAGCGAGGTCTTTCAGGCGCCACAGAGCAAGAGTGAGCAGACGACGTTAGCGAGTAAAATAGAGACATATGTAAAGGAAAGCCTGCGGCACACAACAGACGATTAGAGACAACGTTGCAAACGGTCTAAGCGAAGAGCAGGACAATATGAAACTGGAAATGAGCACTGTCTCACGGCCTACAAAGCACGGAGGCTTTTGTAAAGGAGCTGAGATTTATGCGAAAGGGAAAATCAAGCGGAAAAGCACGTAGCAGACGAGCCGAAGAAAACGGCAACAGCAGTAGCAGACGGCGTAGCTGAGACAAGTCGCGGCGCCATAAAAAGAGGACCGAGGGGGTTGATCCATATCAAGAACGGGGCACACGACAAGGACGTATCAGACGACGGTAGCTTGGAAGCGTGGCGGAAGAGATTGCGTTTTAGAAGAACATAAAAGCAAAGAACACAAAATGTGGAGAAACGAAATCAGACGAACACGCAGCGACAGCTACCGGTACGCAGCCTCACGGCCACCTGCTGTTTACACGGCAACAGCGGTACCTTTGCAAGTAGGAGCTATGCAGGAAGACATAATAATAAAGAAGACATGAAAGGTAGTACGCGTGGAACGATGCGGAAGGTAAGACGATCGGCAGCACCAGCCCAAAGCCACAGAGACACACGGTCACAGCGAGGCAAGACAGATCGCCAGCGTCTCAACGAGATAACAGACGCGAAGTACGCGAATGCGCCTGTGGCGGCGTTGCTTACGCAGACGGCGTTTGAAAGTACCGCCACCAATTTATACGGTCGGCATCTGTCCACATGCACTATACACTCCAACTTTCGACGGTTTATATGTAATCTCAGTACTATATCAGTGCGATGCTGCAGAAGCTACAACTGCGTCAGTTAACCTAGGATCATATCAACGATGATGTTTGCGCGTAATTGCTGCTAGTGCTGCTATCGCGGTATACTGGCACGACGTATTACCAACATTTCGCACATCGACATTCGTAATAATTAAAGGTGGAAAGCTTCGCGTTATCTCGATGCACATAATTATATATTCCCGGCAGAGCTGTGCAAGCTGTAAACACAACAATATGGTGGCTATGATGTCACGTGAATATTCCGCATACAGAAGCTGCCGAACGTGACCGCACGAAGAGGCGGCGGTAGTGTTATCTATTAGAACACAGGCGCATGGAAAGGTGTGTCACTGCACGTACTGCGCGAAAAGCTTCTGAAGGTAATGATGATCGACGATGATAATTCGCGTTGTCACGTGGTGCAAACCCTACATTGATAGGGCTGCATAGCCGTGTTCGATGGTCAGCTCAAGGGGTGGGCAATTAATGCAATTACGACTACTCGAATCGACATGGATTCTGTCAAAAGAGCAAGATGGCTACTTTGACGCAAGTTTTCATAAGCTCCCAGTCACATAATGTCCTTAAAAGCGTAAAGTGTAGCAAATAAACGGAAAGTGGGTGTATCTGTCGGCTCGTTTTGCCTATGCGCCCGTATTGCAGCTTATAAAACCAACTAAGTCATTTTGTATACTACGTCTCGTAGCGCTGCCTCTCTGCACAGAGACTGAGCTCTTCTAGAGCTTCGTGGACACAGTCGACCGAACAGTACGCGAAAGCGTCCCAGCTGCTACGACACTGCACATATTTAGCGGCGCGGAGCGTATCTCGTATAGCCTTTGATCCCGAGCAAAAGCAGCCCTTGACCCACCGTTGTGTGTGCACACGTGCTACAAAAGTTGTGTGCAGAGACACGGCAAATAGCCGTGGTATAAAGAAGGGAAAGAAACTTACGTACGGAAATAATCGCGCCGCTTAACCTTCAATAGTTCCGAAGCGCATGCGTCGTCTACGGCATAAACCTTAGTGCGCGCTGTCGCAGGGTTTCGCTATATGTCGGAGATGAGAACGATAGATTTAGGCCGCCGTTTCTTGCGATAGCACCGACTAGCTGCGGGCAAGGCTACGACGATCGGGCTACGAGGTTTCTGAAGTCGTTTGGCCGAAGTGGGAAACGAAATAGGAGGAAGCAATGAAAAGAGCCTAAAGCGAAGCACGGATTTACATGCACCGCATAGAAAGACACGCACTAGCTCAATTAGGTGTCTTAATTAACTCTGTCATGCGTGTGTTAGCTTTAGAACTTTAATTAGCAGACCGCTTAACAAGACTTGAAATGCGGCATCGATTCGAAGTCATTCAGACCTAGGGACATCTTTCTTGTCGACACATTGAGCAATAACACAGTGAAATTGCCCAGTTTCGGGATATTGCAACAATATATCTATATATCTCATACAAGACGAGTACGCGGTGCGAGTTAAAAGTATGTGACTCAAGAGCAATCACGTAATAAACGTTATGTACACAACACCGCGTATTATAAAATCACTGCCCACAGCTACATAAACGACGTCGCAACTACTGTCATCACGCTTGTTACAATCATCAGCTGAAGCACCTTTAGCGGCTATTATTGTAACCGTAACGAAGAGACTACACAATACGAGGACACCGTATGGTTGCGTTATAAGTTGCGTTATAGTACTTTTTTTTTCTTGTTACTCTAAAGGAACGGCGGACGACGCTTTGCGTATTTACGGAAGTCAAAAGCCAGACACAGCCAAATAATGCTCTCGCACACTTTTCGCCAATTACCCCGTTATGATCACCGCGCTCACCGCCATTCCTTCAGACAACTGCACCGCGACCGTCAGCCCAGGCTCGAAAAGTCAAGGTGCCACGGCCAACATATCGGCGCTCATCGTTCACAAACGCCCAAGACGCATCGATGTATACCAACGCTGACGGATCGAATAGACCTTCGATTGCGGAAGTTCCCAGGTCCCCATTCGATCACGACGAATACATATACGCACCGGGGCGTAGCCGAACAAACAAACAAACAAAACAGTCGCACCCTCCGGCATTGAGTTGCGAAGAATAAGTACCTCCGAGTTACGCAATCGGCTTATACCCTAAGAGCGCAGGACTCGATCCCTTCCTTACGTTTGCGGGCCACACATGAGACAAGGTCACTTCCGTACGCATTTCTGTGTAAATACTTCAAACTTGCTCTCCCTCGTGTGTCGAGCTCGCGCGTGTGTGGTCATGTGTGGCAGCGAAAAAAAATCCTTTGTCCTGGTTCGCTGAGTCGTTAGCACGTGACAGCACGTGGGAACTCGCGCTTTGTGCTCTGCACGTTCAATTAAAAATTAACGGCTAAATATTAGGCATATCTAACGAACACCTAATCTATGCAAAGCGAATCGTTAGCAAAGCGGTCTCATTAGTTTAGTCATATTGCATAAGACTAAAGGCGATGCTCACGCGCTCTTGCACGCACACGTACGACTCGCGACGTACATACGGCTTCTTACATACCACGTGCTCTCGCGCACATACGACTTGTCACACGCGCACCAACGGTGTCGGACAGCTCTTTGGAGTTGGCATATAGGAAATCAGTACGGAAATAATTTTACCCTCGTGGTTAGATAAAACTGACAGTTGGAGCGAGTTGGTTGGGTCTAATGGTTAAAGCTATACGTGTTGTGTGCTGGGAGACCCGAGATTCGATTCCGCCATCGGACAGGTAATTATTTTATTTTCCGTATTTGAGGTTATTTGAGCTATTCGTCAAGAACCACCAAGACAACGACCGACCCGGACACCACCACAACTCGGTCGCTATAACGCCGCAAGTTGAGCAAACAGACCAGTTGAAAGGCAACCGTCAACGAGTTACATAACCCTTTGTTTACGAGCGCCAACGGCCCATTGTCGTCGTCACGCGCGTATATACGTCTGTGCGAACCGTTTCACAAACTGACGGGCCATTGTAAGGTTCGCGGAGAATTATGTACTTTTAACAGTCTCGCAGTTATGCACCTGTGACGCTTCTATAAACATTCACTTTCGTCGTCGGATCGAAAAGCACGAAATATGCGTTCACGCTCATCTCCTTGTGGGAGCAAAGCTGGTTAGCGGTCGTTTTAAGCGAGACTCGAAATAGACAAGAAGACACAGGGATGCGATGAAGATTCGTACATACCACAGGAGTATGCTGCTACAGTGAAGTCGAAAGTACGAGTCCCAGGCATATTGTATAACCCAGTCAACACACACACACAGAGCTTCAGATGAGCGGCACACCACAGACTTCGCGTGCAGTAACTTCTCGCAGCGTATAGACGAGTCCCAAGTGTACAACGCTAGAGGTTCCCTCTCGAAAAGACGAGATTTTTTTTTTTTTTGAAGAGCAATGCTTCCGAAGCGCGTCGTCATCAATACATCGAATGGGGTGTATCGGAAACTGCTGCGATTGCGGTCCTACTTGAAAGTCAGTCGTCTGACGAACGAGTGGGTAATAATCCTAGTAGATACCTACGCGCGCGCACACGCACACGCAAACACACACACACATTAGCGCGCGCGCAAGGAAAGAAATCTCTAAAGCGGCAGCAAACAAGTTGGGAAATTTCGCGCCGATCGTTCCAAAGTTTTGCGAATTCCCGGTGAAGAGCTTAATGGACTGTTAACGTCAACGGCGCCAAAAATAGAAAAAAAAATAAGAACGAAACTAATAAGAGGAAAAAAGTGTTTCGTCAATGCGCCGACGTATATAGCACCGACGTCGAGCAGGAAATTACAAGGCCTGAGGCAAGCATAATTAAATAACTGAAACACGCACCTGCAAATATTTATCGCTCAATTCTCATCCTATCGCATAGGGTAAATAAGACCTCCCGTAATTATACCAAGCTAATGACGAAAAAAAAATAAAGAACAGCTGCAAAAGCGACGGAATTTCTCGACGACTTGCCGCTTACGTACAGTGTACCGATCAGGTATACCGCCGCTTATAATGTCATACCCACTTTCTGCGAAAAATCTCCTATCGACGACTCGATTATTTCAGTCGAGGGCGAAAGAATAAGTCAGGAGCGAAGTATGATTCACATTTACGTGCGATAAGAGGTAGAAGAAGAGAAAAAAAAACCCGAAAGAATCCGAAATATCGAAGGAAGCTATAGATGGGGCAGCACAGGAATTAGCCGTCCGCTTTTCCAATGGGGTAGCACTCTTCGATGAAATAAAGAGCTTGGCTGGTTGCCAAGTTAGTACTATTGCTATCGGTTTCTTATTCTTTCTTCTTTTCTTTCTTTTTTTTTTTTGTTATGGCTATTTAATAAGGTTCACCGGCTTGAGCAGCTTCCAAAATTATGTAACCCTACGTCAACCTGAAGATCTGCTTTTCCACGTAGTAGCTATGGCGTTGAACGCTGCTGAACGCGCGTTCGCGGGTTTGAGTCCCAGCCGCCGCGGTTGCACACCTATGAGGGAGGAATGCCGAAGCCCTCGTGTGCCGTGTCCTGGGCCATAGCCTCCTTGATAATCAAGGAGGCTATGCCTGTGCCCACGGTACCCGTTGGTCAAACTTAATTCGTAGCCCCGCCTACGCTGCCTCTCTTAGCATGCGTGCGCGTTCGCTTGGGGAGTTAAACCCCATCGATCGATCGATCTATCAATCAATCAATCAATCAGAATGAGTTTATTCGTTTCAGTGTAGAGGTAAGAACTACAATATATGTATATACAGAAGGAGGTTCCGTGGTTTGAAACTAAATTGGGGCCTCCTGTGCGTGACGACACTCACTCCATCAATCAATCAATCAATCAATCAATCAATCATCTTGTCTCACTCTTCGCATTTCGACAGCGGCGCTCACGTCTCCTTTGTGCACGAGAGCAAAGATATATCCAATGGCGCACTATGTACGTATATTCTACATCACCGCTTGCAAGTTATGCTTCCAAAAAAACAAAAAGAAAGAAAGTCAATGCTTCCAGGGCGTGCGCAAATTTTGCCGTACAGTGAACCCGATGTGTCTGGAACGTGCACACAATCCAGAGAGATTGCTCAATCCTTCCCCCCCCCCCCTCTCACCCCACGCTTTCTTTACTAAATAAATGCTGCTTCTAATCTTCTGAAGATGACCAAAACAAAAGCCGGCGAGTTGATATTGGCCCATGGCTAATAACAACAGCGCACCGAAAACGTAATCTTCGTCCTAGACGGTCGTGCGTGCACACGGAGATACACGCTTGCCTTTTGAACACAACCGCCCGCATCAGCGCAGCAAACAAAGGCAAAATGCCGGAAGGTACACTCGTAAGAAACAACGAAAGTGCGCTCGTATGAGACAATATGAGGCAGAGAACTAACTATGTATATAAACAGAACCAAAAGGTTGTTTTACAAGCATCGCTTGTTCCGTTTCCCGCTCAGGTCCTTTCAGGCAGCGAAGCATGAATTGCCCCGTTTGCCGCCGGAGAAAAATAAAGAAAAAAAGAAACGTGAGAGAAAGTCCCTGATTTTCCCCTCCACTCATTACACGCCCATTGTGTGAAGGGAGAAAGATGCGCCGCGCGTGTAAACCTAACGTGTCTAACGACGCGATTACGACGTTCCAACAGAGGGCCGGCTCGAGATTAATTGTTTAGGGCGCTCTGCACCGGATCGGTGTGGCTTGGCTTCCCTCCACTGATGGCGTATTATTTATACCCACTACGGAAGATAAAGCCTTATCTCATCCGGTTCTGCACTTGAAAACAACGGTGTTCGTTTTTTTTTTTTTTTCGTTTTTTAACATTCAACTTATGGATAGTCGTCTTCTTCATCATATGTCATCCTGAATAATCAACTTCTCCTTCATCATCATTATCATCATCTGCTTCTTGTAACCGCTGTTCACTTCTTCATCAACTGCTTCTTTTCCTCAACGTTTCCTCATCTTCGCAAACGAATCGTGCAGATGTGAACGCACAGGGTTGAATCTGCGAATATGACATTTACAGATTGATTTGCGTTGGATCTGCTTACTTTAAAAAAAAAAATTTTTACGTCTGCAATTGTCGCAGACTTTCCGTAAAACTCCTTCCGCTCGTAAATGTTCGATTTAGCATTAAAGGGACGCTAAATAGATTGCGCTTGTGCAAATCC
This sequence comes from Dermacentor silvarum, assembly GCF_013339745.2. NCBI lineage: Eukaryota > Metazoa > Arthropoda > Arachnida > Ixodida > Ixodidae > Dermacentor > Dermacentor silvarum. The sequence continues at coordinate 50,454,795 of NC_051163.1, forward strand.
GTATAGGCCCGCGATGTTACCGAGAGCTAATGCACTAGTTCACGCGGAAATATTTATACACCTGTCACGAGCGTGCAAATTGGCACATAATTACGCGCTAGGAAACCCGTTTCGCTTCAAACAATAATACCTCCAGCAGCGATAAATCGAACAAAATTTCCCGTCAGTATTTCTGTTGATATGTGTCTGCAATCCAACGCATACTGTCAAAAAGTCGAACATCACAGACTCATTTAAGCAATAAGTTACGACCTTACACTTTGCCTCTGATTGTAGATATTTTGTATTTTCTATGCTTTTTCTTTGCTGCTTTGTTTTCTCGCAACGTACTTATCTGCGCATTACTACTTACTAGGCGTTTATCCCTTATACCCTGACCCGGAAGATCATCATTTTATATTTATGGCAAATGCATAGATTTTCTGTGTTGACCAACAAATAATCTAGAACTGAAACTGAATGCCTTAAGTTTGTTTAACGTCATGATATGGAGGTGCAGTACCTGCCGAGAACTCTTTCGTTGGCCTCGCGAATGCGAAATGATTGCGGTTCTCGTCGCCAGCTATTTCTTGTCAGCTGAAACGGTGTATGCAGTTTTCTCTGGTGGAAAACACTCGGAATATACCACCACGCAAGTACGGCAAGCATATCAAAATTTCAGAGACACTTCACCTCAAAGAGGCGTCGAGTGATACTTGAAAAGCGTCCTCGCAAACACTCAGTGACAGTTAAAAGAGATGTATCGAGTGTCACTTGACACCACGTTGAGGTGTCACTGATTGTGCACATAGCCCGTACGTCGCGAAGGTGAATGTTGCAGAACTTCTTCAAAGTTCAGAGCCCGAGTGGCACTTGAGACCTCCTAGGTTACGTTTAGTGACACTGGAAAGCAGGTGTCCAGTGGCACATGCTTTGGAACCTCCTGTCCAATATTCAGTGACAAGGAGAGGTGTCGAATGACACCCGCTCCACCACTCCTCTTCGACATTAACACTTCAAGGAAGTGTCACATTCACCTTGACACCTCCTCCCACGAGGAAAAGGAAAAAGCTCCGCGGAAAAAAAAATGCAAGGTCACTGCTTTCTCCGTAGCTCTAGGAGGGACAAAGATTTTCAACGTTCAAACGAAAGACGCGATAAAAAAAATACATGTATCGATAGAAGAGCGAGACGCGGCCATGAACGAACAAAAACCGCGCATTAGAACTTTCACAATGGACACATCCGCACGAAAGCAAAGACAGGAGAAAGCGAATATCGACAATACAAATCGGCCTCCTCACGACGGGGCTATATATGCACGAACCAGTCGAGGCCCCTTGCGGAAGCAGTAATAGTCACACGGCTACACTCTCGCATTCCGAAGGAAACAAAGTCGTGTTCACTGAAGCCAGTGCATGGAGAAACCACGCTCCCTTGTAATGACTTCACTTCAGGAAAGGCGGCGGGCGACGGGGCGAGGTGTAGGGGGAGACTAAAGCCACCGAGAAGTTGAAGGAACACAAACCGCGCGCTAAACCATCTCGACAACCATTTAACGACGCTCTATACTGCCGCTTACGACTAAGAAAGAAAGATCAGGCAAGCCCATTTCAGCGTCCGCACAAGCGGTACCAACCGTTCCTCTTGAAAGTAAAGTCCGCGCTGCCATCAAAAACGCAATGAAAGAGAGAGAGGGCGGGGGAAGGGTGGTGGGGGGGGGGGGGGGGGGCTGAAGCGTTTATAATAGCTGTAGAGGAAGCAAGCCGGGAAGCCTCCACGCACAAGGCACCGTACAGCAGCGTCGCCGGGAAATCATGATCGCTGGCCGCCGTTCGAAGCCCCTAATGACTCCACGCATATAAACGCCAAGGGCAATCGCCGCAGGTAAAAAAAGCAAAGGGGTAAGTAAGAATGTCGGATAGCAAGAAATGAAAGCATAAACAAGCAAACAGAAAGCCAGAAACGACGAGAAGCCAGCACGAAGCCGCCCACGTGCATTTGTGGTGTCCGTGGCTGTGAGGTCGTGCGTCTATACAGCTTTCATTCCGGTGCGCGCCGCACGCGGAGATACAAAACGCGAGAAAGTTTGTTTCCGTGTCTCCGCTGTCGGGGAGGAAGACGCCCCGCGTCTGTTTGCACCGTCCATCTAACCGCCTCCCCTCCCACAGCGGAAAGCGAAAGTAAAAAAAGAAAAACGCGGCTATTTCGACGCGAATTTCGCTTCGCGAATCGCCATTACGCAGCAGATGGGGGCGGAAGGAGCAAAATGGCCGGCTGCTGCTCATTGACAGTATCCTGTCCTCTTTTAGTTTTATAATGATGGCTCGCCCGGCACGGCTGTATATAAAAAGAGAGGAAACCCGTTGAAGGGAAAGCGAGTTTAGAATCGTTTTCCACCAGCGAAAGTGTCTTTTTTTTTTTTTTTGCTTTCATTTTACGTATACTAGGCTCTCGAGCGTACTAACACGCACATAAGCGACAACAACACTCTCATGCGTGTAGATACTACGCAATCGAAGGAAAGCGACGTGCAAATGGACGAAGGGGCGGACTACAGGCGATGGGACGACACTCTCTATACATTGCGGCTGCCGAGGTAAGCGCGAGTCCTAATGTGGTACAGCGTGTGTAGCGGAGGCCGTCGGCATTTGCGCAGGCGTCAACAACTTTTCGCAAGCGTTCATTGGTGATGATGAGGACGATTCGGACAGAGAATAAGACATTTCGGAGAGGAAACTGCGGAGGTCATTTTGCTCGAAAACGTACGGCCGGCCCGAAGACCGACCGTTGCAAAGGATGCGTTGATAATTTTGTTCGAGGCAGAGTGGAAATCTAACTGAAATTCAAACCCTTCGTGATGATTTCTTAGAAGAAATTCAGTCAGTAACCAATTTCTACTGGGCGATTACGTGTGCTAACAACAACGTTTCATTGGTCGCTCCCGTAATTTTTAACCAGGTCTTTCGTTCAGGGAACAACGTGACATTGCAACAATCTGTCATCGGACATATTCACTGAAAGTGATCGTGATGAATTGTTCCATCGCCTTTTTAATCGGCGCCTGTAAGCTACAATACACTTTCTTGTGTTCATGGTTATCTGCAGGGTAGTTGTCATTTGTTCATCGAAGTATTCGCTGTCTTTGATTATGAGTACGTATCTTTTTCCTTATTTGAACCTTTAGGTAACTACTACCCATGTTATATAGTGTTACATGCCATATTACCATGTATTTTGGTTTGTACTCATTCTATTCAGTTCTATTCATTCATTCAGTTCGTGCACGTTTTGCTTCTCGTGTTAAGAGTACATTTTGCAACAATATCTCTTACCTAAATACAAGAGAACGGAGAGACCTTTTTTTTTTCTGTACTCAATGCACTGATATTCATGAGGTTCGTTTCATTTCAAAGAAAAAGTACAAATTTATCGAGCGTAAGGAGCAGACTTTATATGTAATCACAAGATTTAGAAAAAAAAAACTGTCGCATGAAGTTTACAACCCTCTATCTCAAGAATAAAAAAAAAGACGAAATTATTATTTTGGAACCAGCACGTATTAAGACATCTAAAGTGCACAAAACTGATGTGTTATACGCTACTATATTTGATGCGTTATATACAACTAAAATTTGTGGGTAAGACTTTTCCAAGCTCTCGTAAATATTATAACAACTTCACTTAAGATGCATATTCATGTATCACATCTGTGCGATTTAGGTTGCTCTTACAGATGCAATTTATAGAACCGTGAAATCTGGTTTTGGTATGGAGTTGCCGATTTGTAAGCTTCGCGTATCCATTTGTTATATTTTTGTTTCGAAAAGAAAAAAAGAAAGAAAAGAAAGCTTACCAATTTTCACGGCATAAAAAATACCCAAGGCAAGAAATAAATATTTCGCTTCCTACAGTACTATAACTTATGTATATTCTTGCTCTTAAAGGCAACAAAATTCGTTCAAATCAGTACTGCATTTGTACTCTAATCAGAGTATTTCAGAATTTAACAGGTGTTTGCATAAGAAGACCAAAGTTGATCTCGAGGTAAATCTTTCTCCCAGCGATTTTTAATTGTTAATTTACTTACTTACAAGAACCCCTCCTCCTTTGTAATACCTCATAAGAGGACCTTAAGGGGTGCAAGGCTCCTCAAATACGTGTAGTTAATCAATCTGCACCGAAAATACTCGTGCAAAGACTGACAGCTGCCGGTTTAAATGGTAACATGTACAATCAGCAGCCGGTTTTCTTTTTTCTCTCTCTCTCTCTTTCTTCCCCATTTCTCTCTTCTATACTTTCTCCTGGCATCTTGCAGTTAGTTGCGTGATGAAGAATGTTTCTTGTTCAGGCGGTCTACAGATTTGTCATTCAACTTAGGCGAATTATTTTGTAAAGATCAGCCATGCTTGCTTGCTTGCTTGCCTTTAAAAGTGGCTCGTACCCACTATGGGGGACTTGCACTGTATATATTTTACTTCTATTTTTTTTTCTGAAATATTCCATATGTGATTCGAAGGCAGCATCTTCTGAATATTCGTATTATATTCGAATATGTATATATACATATATGTAAATGAATGCGGAGATAGTCAACCACTAAAACCGCAAAGAACAGAAGGCAAAGGCCAGCGAGCCAAAAAAAAAAGGAAATATAAATAAAAATACCGAGTCGGCTACAGCGCTAACCCGGAGCTTAGTTCGCTCACACTCCTTCCTCTCCCCACCCGAAAACACTTGCAAACATGACGGCTGCAGAAGCACGTCAGCGGCTCGCCGAGTTTGAAGAGACAGACTCGCCGTCGTCACGAGAGTTACAAAATGATACAGCGGACGCGGTGAGTGTATTCCGGTGAAGGATACCCAGCTGCGGGCGGCGTTCTTTTAGCCCCCACAGCATGACGTCTCGCGAACATTACAAACAAAGCAGCCAGACACCCGTCATCCCGAACACCGGCTTAAGCCAGACGACTCCACATGCCGAACTTCACTCACGGTTGCCCAGGGCACAAGCCAACAAAAGTAACGAGCCAAAGCCCATCTCACTGTCACGTGGCTTCCTACAGCGCGCAGCTCCTTTGCCGACATCAAAGAGCTAAGCGCGGGCTACTGCGAGAGCAAACGAAAAGAAAAAAAAAGAGAAAGAGAGAAAGAACAGAAGGAGGGGCTAAAACGCTAGCAGACGACATTCGCATAGCACGCGAGAGAAGAGCAGAAGACCGATAGCAGACGAAAAAACGACCACAGAACGCAGACGATAAAACAGAAAACTACCGGACGGGGCACGCGCAGCAACCGGACATCCTCAGGAAATAAAAAGCAAAGGGTTAAACTCTGCGGGGCGCAGCACACGCAACCACACACCGGCGAAGGTTTATCTCTGCGAACGAACACAAAACAAAGAATCGCGCGCGGCCAGTACAGCAGCGGACGCCAAAATGAAAGCCAAAGGGGTTCGTGCTCGATGCCTGCCGGCTCCGCAGAAAAACAGCAGCAGAAGCAGACGACATCTCTCTATAACACGGCCAAAAGCCAAGCCAATCTATCTACGCGCAGGGCGGGCGGCGTCTGCCTGCGCGCGCAGGAACCAAGGGGGACTATAACAAAAATAAGAAAGAAAAAAAAAAGGGAGAACGCGCTACAGTACAGGCACGCTTCGCCTTTGCAGCAGCGTCGTCGTCCAAGGGGGCCTTCGAGAAAGGCTGCTGCTGCTGCTGCTGCTGCCGCGGCATAAGCTAGCCCAGACGGGGCCCACACCACGGCAGCGGCAAGCAGGCGGGCAGGCTATCCCACGGGCTGAAACCGGTCCGGCGGCATGAACACACGCAACTAATCATAAAATCGGCTCCACTCACGTTGCTCGCTGCCTCTTGGTCGGCGGACAGGTGCGCCAAGCGGGATCTCCAGGTAAGGCAGGCCCCCGGCCGGACGTTCAATATCCAACAGGTCGACGACGACGTCGAAGCGGCGGTGAAAACTTCCGACGTCCGGAGGAGACTCCGTTGACTACGACGATCGCGATCGAGCTCGGACGAGACACAAGGCGTTCACGGTTGGTCTTGGGACACAGATCCGAGAGAGAGGCAGGCACGCACGTAGTACGTGTGTGGGGTGCAATAAAGCGAAACACACAACAAATAATAATAATAATAAACAAACCGAGAATACCGCACAGAACGGGTCGGTTTACTTGAAGGTGAGGAGAGCAGACGAATTTCGCGTGTACCGAGCAGACGAAACGAAAACTGCTTTCCTTTTGTTTTTGCTTTTTTTTTTCGGAGCAGACGAAAATCAAAAGTCGAGAGGATAGCCACCGGCCAGGTTTCAGGCTTCACAGAAAGAATATCCCAACGCTCCGCGGCGGTGTCAGCAGACGACGAAACAAAGAGAAATTTTTTTTTTTCGCCGTAGCAGACGACAAACGAAGCGGGAGCGTACTGGCAACAAGAGCACCACCGCACACAAACACACCTGTAGAAAGCGTCACTGTACACACACACAAAGGGGAAGAACTACACTACTGACCAGAGAAAAAAGAGGGACAGGCGGGAACGTTGTCGTCGGTACAGCGGAAAAATCACTCGTCGGCGAAATGAGCGCGGACTGTCACGACGCGACGCAGATCCAGGTGGTGCGGGGACACGGTTCTGTCAGGACACCGCCGGTCTTCGTACGCGCTTGAAGAGCCGCACGATAGCGACACACCGAGCGACGAACGACGAAACAACTTGAGCGGCGAAGGCTTCGCAGCGGCGGCAGTACGTTGCCGCCGTTGGGTCATGACACTTCGGCGCCGCGCGAGAGTTCACCGCGGCAGCGACTGATGGGGCGACGGAGGAGCTCGCGTTAGGCGCTGTAAGCTCAGCGCAAACATGCCGTCGAGTGGACGGACCCGTTCCTCCGCGGCTTCTCTCTGGCGCTTTTGCGGAGGCCGGAGAAAAAACAAACCAAAAACAGGCATCCCCCCGGCACCGTCCCGGCTCGGAGCAGAAAGAGCAATCGGAGAGAGCGATGCCCAGCCTCCTCGCCCGTCGTGGCCTCAGCGATCCGCTCCGGCAGCCGGAGCCGATCGCAGAGGTCACAACTCGCCTCTCTTAGTGCGAGAGCGCGACGCGCGAGGTCGCTCGCTACTACGACAATGGAGATTTACAAGAATGAGAAGAAAGAAATTAGAAGGGAAAATCTGTACGATAACACAAAGGGCAGTGCCTTGCTATTTGAGGCTCGAGCCGGTTGCCTAAGGACGAAAACATATCGGAACAAATATTCGGAACTAGATGAGACATGTGTATGCTGCGGTAAAGATCCAGAGACCACTCAGCACATCCTAATGGAATGCGACGGGATCAACCCAGCGAGAACCGTAGGTAACGTGCAACTCCCAGAAGCGCTTGGGTTTAAAGTGGAAGGAAACATAAACAGATCAGCCGTAGAGATCAGCAAGAGACGATTAGAGTACTGGTGGAAAAAAAGCAGGGAAAAGATGGATGCGACCTGATCTCTTAAAATCATAGGCAGCGGGACAAGGTAAATTTTTGAAAAAGAAAAATAATGAGAGGTATACAAAAATGCTAGATAAAGAACATGTATAGTATACCTGATTAAATCAAGCAGGCTAGGTGACTATTTGTCGCCGCCCCGTTTCAAAGGGGATGCCAATAAATCATCATCATCATCATCATCATCTTCAAACCATGCCCGCGAGAAGGAATTGCCTCCCTTTATTTCCATGATGCAGACGATGGCGGCGTTGCTAGCTGACCTAGCGTTTGTGCGCGTCCGGCTTCTGCACTCCAGTGGGTCGAGTGATCATCCAAACGCTTTCGTAGGTCACCTCACAGATTAACACGTGACTGTAAATCGGGCCAAGTACTGCGGTGAAAACGCTCCTGAGGGCATCGTCTTGAGACGCCAAACCTCTCGGTCCGAAACGATAAGGACACAATTGAATTCCGTGCTTCATTGGTTTATTTTACTGAATCGTCAAACATTGAATACTGAGGGTAGGGGAGCCGCAATGACGACGAATTTCGTCATAGAAATTGGTGGACACTATGAAAGTAATTTTGAGTCGTCGTTTTTAAAATGCGCACCTTTTAAGACAACGCGGCGCGCGATATGCAGCACCAATTCCACTCGGTGCTTTTGTCCTTGGAGTGACTTCGACTGGAATTGAGATAGCTTCAACCTTCCTTAATATCAATTAATTTCTGCGCAAATGAAGTTCTCAGCAACGTAGTTACAGCGACGGCCTCTCAAATATCCCATTCCTGTCCTTGCTTTTTTTTTTTTTTTTTTTTTTGTTCCCATATAAGTGCGCAAGAACAAACGAGTCGAAGCTGCGCGGCAAAGCGTCATCGCAGGAGGGCTTCCCTGCAACGCCTAGGAACGAAAATGGCACCTGGACGCCGCGTTGCCTGCTGCGTGCGAGCAGCGTCGCTAGCGTCGCCGCTCCGCTAATACCACTGGATCCACTGGCCGCGTGCGGTTTCACCCGCCCGCCCTCCGCTCCCCCTTCGCCCGTTCTACGACTTTTCGTTTTGGTTATGCGCTGATTGCGGCAGGCGTTGCTCGTTTCTGTCTTCTTCTCTGTCCTTTTTTTTTTTTTTTTTTTCGCTCCGTTCACATCTCGCGCGCTGCGGGCGACCCTTTCCGCTGCGAAAACGGGCCCTCGTCGTCGTGCTAAAGGTGCGCCCCTCACCGTCTGGCAGAGGCCGTCGTAACAGACGACGGAAAAGATGGCGGCCACCACACTGTGCGCGAAGAAGCGCAGCAGAAGGGCAACAATGAAAGCATTCTCTTCGCCCGCCGCCGCTGGGAAGAGTGAAAAGAGTGTTTCCACTTTCACTAACGCCGCGCTCTCATTTAAAACAAACTTTGCGCTCTTTTGTTGTTGTTTTTTCACCACCAGATGAGGAAGGGGCGCTCGCTCTCGGGGATGTGCGTGGAAACGTTCGCATTAGGCGTGTTTGTACCTGAAAAACCGCCATCGAAACAGACGACACCTCGCATGTGCCCAGTTCCGAAACTTCGCTTTGAAACTCCTGGGGGGTACTCTGTAAGTGTCCACACGGTGAACATCTCAATTTCGTCTGCTGCTGAAGTTGAGATTGGCCGGGCTGGGGTATGCGTCAGAAGTAGACTGGCGCCCCAGCCAATCAGCACTTTAGTAGTAGACGAAATGGACATCTCCACTAAGTAGACGCTTACAGAGTAACCTCCCCCCCCCTCCTGGCATGCTCGGGGTAACAAGCCACGGAGTGTTGGTGGTTATGATAATGATGACGGTAACTCGCGGACACCATCGTTAATATCATGACCAACCCTACCCCCTAGCGCATACAGAGCCAAGAACAACAGAAGCATACACAGGTCATGGGAACACGGGGAAGTTAGAAATGCACATATAAAGCGATCCCCCCTGCGCGTTCTAACAACCTCGTTAACCTTCTTTCTGACACAGCTAATTCAGCACTGCGTGTCGCTTTCTCAAACTACTGTAACGCTTGCGTTTACAGTGCCCGCTACCAATAACAGTGGGCTCAGTTAGACACCGAATTATCCGGGAATACTCAGTATCTCCCTCATCCGAGGCCAACACTGGGTCCGGCCGTAACGCCTAAGGTCTCGCCACTTAATTGTTCGTGTTGCAAAACAGCCGCAACTCAAACGCTATTCTACCAGCTCTCCCAGCGCTACAGAATGCGTAATGCGTTGCAAAACAGGTCGCCCAAGACTAATAATTAAGCCCCCAGATTCCGCACTCGGCTGTGTTCTTAGTTCAGCTCCTTTGTCAGCCGCGTTGTAACCGCTACGTATCTGCGCAAACTCACTCAATTATCTCGACTGCCCTTTTATATCCTCTTCACGACCACACAGGTCGTAGCCGCAGGCCACTCCCACAGTAACGCCAAAGGTAACCACAAGATGGCGTTGAACAACGACCGTGACCAACTCAAGCATCGACCTAGCCGTAAAACCGAGTTATACGTAGCCATCACACAAAGCTTGCAATGGAGGGTTCGGGACACCCATGGAGACCTATAATGACTTGTACATAACTGTTCGTCTTGCCTTAACCTAAAAACGGCAAGCGTGAAAGCACGTGATCTCCAAAGGCTCCGCAAAATACATGCATGCAGGCATCGGAAGGAGATTTTGAACAGTGTGTGCTGGTGGGCTAGAAGTGCAGGTGCGTCTTATCGGAACACTTAACTATCAGGTCGATTTGTCACGCTCCATAGCGACAGCAAGGCGAGAAACAGAACGGCAAGCGGAATGGATGCTGACACAAAGAGTGCTAGTACAGGCTAATGACCGGTTTTCTCGGCCGTCTGCAGGCGTTGATTAATTACTCCACTAGGCTATTTCAGATTCACACGCGAAACGCCGAGGCAACGATGTCATTGGTCGCAGACGTACAAACAGATGGAACTCCTGGAACGCTGAAAGTGAGCCGTGTGGGGCATTTGCAGACGGCTCCCGTTGAAGACAGCTCACATTCCCGTCTTCCCCCGGCATCTTATCTGTAACGTATTTGTAAAGAAAACTCATTGACAAAAAAAAAAAAAAAGGGGGGGGGGGAGGAGTGAGGGCACTGAGCCGTGGGGTTATAATGCGTTTTGAATTCGGCTGTGCCGGTCCGAAATAATGATGTAAGCACACCCACCGAAATAAACTAAGGGCTATCCGGAAAACAAAACACAAAACAAACGCAGCGGGTCAGCGGGTGAAGGGACTTTACGATATAGTCTTGATTGAGCCTTTGAGTTTAAAACAAACACAGCGTTAACTTGTTCTTTTCGTTCTAAATACACACGTACCAACTAGCCTAACATCAGCTAGACCCTCTAAGCTTGCTGCGGACCAGTAATGTGACACCATCTCGCATGCACTTAGCGAATGACGGCTGGTGCCATCCGTATTTCAGTAAAGACCTTGGCGTCTTAATAAGGGTTATTTTGTTCCCTGTTATTGCGTTTGCGTGATAGACATATGACATACAAGACAAGATGACATGAACTAGTGCAAAATTCTGAGTACAACTTCATCTCCCGCATGTGCGTGTAGGGGGGCTAGATATATATATCGATAGATAGATAGATAGATAGATAGATAGATAGATAGATAGATAGATAGATAGATAGATAGATAGATAGATAGATAGATAGATAGATAGATAGATAGATAGATAGATAGATAGATAGATAGATAGATAGATAGATAGATAGATAGATAGATAGATAGATAGATAGATAGATAGATAGATAGATAGATAGATAGATAGATAGATAGATAGATAGATAGATAGATAGATAGATAGATAGATAGATAGATAGATAGATAGATAGATAGATAGATAGATAGATAGATAGATAGATAGATAGATAGATAGATAGATAGATAGATAGATAGATATGAGTACATATGCTTACCACAGGCACACATTTGTGTGGTTACGCATCTCGTAGGCACATATGACACAGAAGAGGCTTCAGACAAGATTATACAGGAACGAGTGCAAGCATAGCTTTCATGTTCTAGAACGTTCCACCAGTCAGCCCTACAACTCGACTCGAGGAAGTGGATTTCAGCGCCGCTCCTCGACAGAAGAGGTCACTGCTCTTCATTGACGCTCCACGGCAATTCTCCAGAACCGTTCTCAACTCCCGTTGATTGGAGGAATATATTCGAGGGGACGATCATTTGAGAATGCGGGGGTAAGTATAACTTTTGATCTCAAGTAAAAAGAATAGCAGGGGAACTACAACAAGAACGGTAATGTGGTCAGGAGTTCACAGTCTTAATTGGCCACTAGCAACTGAGTGTTCCAAACAGACTACGAGCGCTGTCGTCTGTCCGAGAAACAGACAAAGCTGTTGCTGGATAGATGAAAGTGAGTTTCCTTCTGCAACGCCAAGGTGGGCACCACTCAGCCGCGCGGAACGACACCTTCCACAGACCTGCTGGCCCCTATACCTTTCATCGTGCCATGCTATATTAACAAACAAGACAACACAATAAGTAAATACAAGAAAAAACACATTTACCAAGCCAACGAAAGCCACACCAGGAGCAGTTTCTGGCCAACTGCTTCGGCCGCGCATGCGTACTCAGGCCACGAAGTAAGGCAACAACAAAAAATTAGAAAGGAAGAGAAAGAAGAAAGAAGAAAAGACAATGCTCTCCAGGAATGACCAGAGCGGGAGCGCGGTCTGTGGTGCGTTTTATTGAGGAGAGGTCACTACGCACCGTGGACCGAGGAGCGCTTACTGACTGAGTGTGGACGCCTCGCGCGCAAATGCGCAGGCTTCCTTGCCGTATCCGCGCAGAGGCCGTTTTCCTTTCTCCTGTTTCTTCGCGAATAGCAGGAACGAAAAGGGCAGCGCACCGAGACGGATATCCACACCATATCGTTTAAATGCGTGCAGCGTCTGGGAATAGTACGAATAATCGTTATTCAAAGGACAAAGAACTGATTCCGACGCCTTCCTAACACTGAGAAACCATTCGTCATTCCTGTTAAACAGTGCGTTCTTAAATGGCAGAATTCAACCCTAGTCACCCCTTCTAAACCTACTGCTTTCATATAGAGTAAGAAAGTGAGTAGAGAAGAAAGAAAACAAGGTCGCATCAACATCTACTTCAACTCACTCATGTGCGTATACAAGTTGACGCACGTCTATAACGATGTAACGCAAGACATAACAACAGAGACATTGTTTTGGACACCGTCAAATTCCGCCTTTGTTTGTGTACTGAGCCAATCAGAGGGGGCGCAGCCGGTTCTGTGAACCAATCAGAGCTGACAAAGATGGCGAACTCGACAATATGCCGGAATCAGGCGACGTCCTGAATAGCAGCCTCCCCGAAGATTATAACAGATCAGAATCGTCATCGACCCCGCCGATCCTCCTATCACGTGAGTCTCTACGTCACTAATGGATCACGCTGAGCGCGGACGAAAAACCACAAAGTAGAGAGGAAACAACGGAGAGCTACGGTGTTTCTTCTATGCTCAACACGATGATGATGATCGCCAACTATATATCCCAAAGTCATGCATACAGTGCAAGAATACATCTCTACGTCACACCATGACACTTCGCGCTGCTCTTACGTCAGCCTTTCGTCGCCCTCACGGTCTCATCCCGCCAGTTCCTTCACCGAGAATATATCTCTCCACATATGCGAATCACAAGTTTTCATTTTTGTAATCCTATTGCATTAGACCTTCTCAACAGTATTAATACACCAGCTATGATACAAATCGTGCGCAGGTAGCAAGCGGCTCACGCACGACTACCCAGTGCATCCCTGCACATCAACGAAGAACAAGTTTTCGTCCGTATTATGCTGTTGCATTAAACCTACTCGACGACATTAATGCGCTAGCTAGGACACAAATTGTACACTGGCATTGGGGTTCGGCCATCAATGACTGACCTGCCTCTCACACCAATCCGGGGTTACAAACCAGGGTATAATACTGGCGGGCCAGTTTGTCATTTAATGCTATCATTATTGCATCATTTAATGCAGTCAAAATATCTCGCTGACATTTTGAAGCCATGTAATAAATTAGGCACCAAATAAACAAGACGACATTGTTTCAGTACGCTGATGCCGTCCACACCGCTGTCAAACGTATAGTAGATACGAAATAACGACCACTTGATTTTTCAGTAGCAGACTATTCACGCGCCGGCCTTCGAAGCGCTGCATTCAATTTCGACCAAGAAGCAGAAAGCATACAGCACGCACGTCTACAGCCCGCGCATGATGCCGAAATACAGCCATTGGAAAAGCTTTTGGCGCCAGGGAATGGAAATACCACTAATGTGGCGACGGAAAGCACACAAGCACAACACACGCAAGAGCACACATGCATAAATACAGCACGCAAGCGCAACACGCGCACATAACACACACAAACATCCATACGTAAACATCCATACGTAAACATACAAACAAAACGCACGCAAGCGCACACACGTACACATATACACAACACAAAACACCCAAGTTACACATACAAACACCAAACGTACCCGAAAACTCAAACAAGTAAACGCCCACACAGATTCAAACAACCACGCACGCAACCCACAGGCCCAACAAGTAACACACATAAAACACAATACAAACACACACAGTGCACAGACGAGCCCACAAACACACGCATGACCGCACGCCCGTATACAAGAATACGCACAAAGACATCGCCATGATAGCTCCGAGCACGCGAGGTGTATAAGCCGAGCTGCAATACATGGTAACTTCTGCAGAAAGCGCGAGATATCCGTGATCCACGCCTCAAAGAACGCGACTTTACGAACTCTGCGGTGTATGCGTATGATGCGAGAACGCTAGCGTGACAGCGCGCCTGACCGCTGCGGGAATCATAGGAGGGCCAGCGTAACAGTTCTCACGGACAATCGCGGCAATACGTAGGCGGCGAAGAAAGCATATGTACTATAACGCCGTGTTTGATGAAGAACTCGCGTTTCCGCTCCGTCACGTGCGAGCAATCGAGCAGTGGCTTGAGGCCTCGTTATTTCCCGTTCTCGAGGACACGGGCGCGAGATTTCGTGCAGAGCCGGGAGCGGAGGCGGTGTTGCCACAGTTACTGATCTATCAGTAGGTCTAGTGGTTTTTCCAAATGTTCAGTGATTCTGTGATAAAGCTTCGGAAATCTGCTGATTTTTGGCGTCTTCCCTGAAATACGATAGCAAAATCATTACCTTTCTCAGAATTTTCTACTTTTTTTTTACTTTTTATTAAGGAATTTACTACTTTTTCAATATATATCCACTAAAGCGCGAAAAGCTTTTGTTGTGCACGAGCAATACGTGCCTTTTATTTTCATTTTTGGGGCTTGAAATACACTTAATTGTTCGGACTTGAGGTACCAGATGCCATTCCAGGTCCTTCCAAAACTGGGCTAAAGTTTGGAATAATGCGGTCTTCTCAATAGCTTCAATAGTTGTGGTATTCGAGATTCGCTGTGCGCTGTGTGGATTAGTTCAAACAGCGCACCACTCCAAGGATCTCAGAATTCATTCCGTTGTATTCAGATGGCACGTTGTAAAAACTAGCGATGAGCATTATAGAACCGTACCGGCAAAAAAACTTCGTTTAAGATGCCTCTTTTGTCAGTCTAAAGAAACTGCTGATTTCCGCCAATTTTCCGAGCCAAAATCTACTACTATTTTTTTGTTACTTGTAGCAACACTTATTTAGGAGGGCTCAGGGGTGGCCATTCCGCAGTGCCAAATTCCGCCAAGTTGGCAGCTCTGATTGGCCCGGAGGGCCTGTCTACCACAGGGCCTGTCTGATTGGCTCAAAATGCCGCCTTTGCAAAACTGAACAATATGGTGTATTTTGACTGCTTCCAGACTATAACTCCATGTCTCCGCATCCCGTAAGAAATGTTTGGCTTGTTTCTTGGCCTGTAAAAACGCTGAATGGAATTTCTGACTAAAATTATACGACTGCGGCTGTATCAAACACTGGACAAGGAAGCTGACGTTACGAGGAACTAAGAAACTGACGTTCCGTCACTGTAGTTAATGACCTACACTGATCAAAGTTGTGCAAGGCGTTGCTTCAGGAAAGCCCTGAGGTTCTAGCCATTCCGCCAGAATGCAAATCAACTCAATTGAATAAAAAAACTTCCACGAAGATTTTCTTTTAAAAAAAAAAGCTTTATGTGTGCAGCCGTATTTGCGTTTTAGGCCAAGCCTTGCTCAACACAAGCCAACACCAGCCTCGTAAACCCACACACCGTCGTCCCTATGACGTCATAGTGCCCGTTAGGAAACTCGAACAACATGTCGGCACCAGACTTTCCTCGAGGTAATTTTGTAGGAAACTCTAAGCTCTACCAACCATCAACTCTACCGCAACCAACATAAGCTCTACCGCAACCAACATAAACTCTACCGCAACTCACATAAAGACTTAAATCGACCAACCGCGGACGAAACAAGGGAAGCTTTAGCGTAAAGCCGTTTCTTCATAGAGACTGTTCTGGACGATAAAAGGACCTCTTGCTAAAACATTAGCTTAGAACTGAGGCTTCTTCGCTCTTTCGGTCAATGTTGATGAATTCAGCAGACATGTTTTAAAGGCCGCTTACCCATACCCTCTCCGGAGCTAATCTATGAACTCCCCAGAGAGTTTACATAGACATCCCTCAGTGAACTCCACCGATTGCCTTGAAGACATACTTTGAACTCGTGACATCGGACTCTCTGGCGGCTAATTTCTAACGGACTTTCAGCAAGCAACTGCTCGGAATTCGATGGGGTACCACAAACCGAGAGAAATACACCTGTTGAAGACTTTTCTCGAGAGACAGTATACCTTTTTAGAGACAATCGGATAAGGCTATAAGATAGCGAAGTGGTCTGCGAGAAATCTACAAACAATCTCTGATATCTTGAAATACAAAGGCGTTGTCCGGGCATAGTAATGCACTTAGCCTAGGCGATGTCCCGAAATTAGAAATCAAAAGAAGCAAAATGAGGTCAAATAGTCCTTACCTGCTAAACCAACGAATAAAAAAAAAGTACAGAGCCGCGTTATCAACATTTAAGTGAACCAATCGCAGGGCCACAAGAAGCGTTCCCAAAATGATGACAAACAACAAACTCAACACGGCACAAGCGGAATAGCGGTGACTGGGACACGCAACGATGAATCGAGGCATCAGATGAGAAAGCCTAAACGCGCAGGCACTCGCGGTCAAAACTAACGCATAAACAAACAGCTCCCGGGCTACGCTACGATAAGCACGGACCTCGAACGCGCCGAGATGTCATCTCAATGAACTTGGAACGTCTCCACAGAGGAACGGCGCAGCCAGGTCGTCGTAGTGGGTGCGGTTACACGTGGCACACATAAGGCGCTGACACGGTCACACGCACACACACACAAACACATGTACACATATAGACAGACACGCGCACACATACACACAAGCGTTCAGAGCGTGTACCCCAAATATACATGAAATGTTGCCCGTTCTTGTACAACCGGCAAAGCATTTCTGTTGTTATTATATTACCTACGTTCAAGCAGATAATGGCCCCTGAAAACAGTACCTGCTGCTCCTCTCTTAATTGACAGATGTGCACCAAATGATCCAAAGGCCTTAGACGAAGAATTAAGAAAAAAAAATTGGTGACGACCGTAGAGTTGTGGTTGGAACTAGATACTATATAGCGAGGGACGTCATTTGCGTTTTAACAAGGACATTTGTATTTTGCGGACTGATCAGAAACATTTGCCTCAGCGTATTTCCTTATTGAGGGAAAGCGCGAAAACAGACTTGATAGAAAGGCAAAGAAGACGAACACAGCCGTTGTATCAAAAACTTCTTGCGCGCTGCTGAACTCAAGGATGCAATACCAAGTCACCTAGCAAACCACCTTTGTGATGTGCATACGAACTAGAGACATTATTATACACTGATGTCTTCATAGCAGTTTTGTGTTTCTGTAGCTTTGTATCATAGCAGCTAGTCTTTTTTTAACACAAGGATGATACTGTTATTTCCTGTAATGTACATATTTTTTCGCACTAATCTCATGTTGCATATAGTATAACATTAAAAATGTTTCTTCCTTCTTTCTGGGGTTTTACATGCCAAAACCAGTTCTGATAACACCATTGTAAAATATATAACATTGCAAAGTTATGTCATATAACACTGAATAAGTTTTCATTGACTTATTGTATGCACTGTACACTAATGCATGTCAATATTACGTTGACTGTCAAGTAAACAGGGGCTCGAATCTTTTCAATGTCCACTTTTTTTCGAGCCCCCCGCTTCCCTAATGTTTTGGGGAAGGAATAAAGTTTGATTTCGTTTGATTTGATATTCAGCTAAGCGTATTAGTCGTTCAAGTCAAACGCCCAGTCTGTCACTCAGCTCTTTACGCGCAATCATTTATACCCAGAACCATACTTGGCTGGAATAACCTACCATCAGACATTGCTACTATAGTTCACCCCGATAAATTTTAACAAATGCTGTGTACGTATATCAGAATGTGACGCATCTGCGCAAAGTAAAAATTTACAAGTTTTTTTCTTTTTTTTTATTCTGTTCCTCTGGTACCTTCGCTATCCATCCGATATTGTTTTCCAATTATTCTCTTTTGAGTGCCTTTTATGTATACGGAATTCTGGGTGTTTCAATTTTCAAATGTCTTCTAATTTCGTGCTAATTTGGTTTTATCCGAACTTTGATTTTACTACACATTGTCGTGTCTGCGTACGTTGTGGCGTATTTTGTCGCGTTTGTTGCGTTTTTGTCATTAATTGTTAGACAGTATGTTCGTGTGCCCCCCCTATGTAATACCTTATTCCCCAGCGCCTTTGGGGTATGTTGAGTAAATAAATAAATTCATAGATGTTTGTACAGCGCGTTGAGTAGTCCAAGCAAACATCTCCACATTTCATTAAAGGTATATAACAACAATAGATGACCAATGCTGATGATACGCTCGTATTATATGGTGTTCTCGCTAATGGTGTCCAGGTATGACAAGGGGCCACGGAACGATCAATACTTCAAGTGACTGACGAACAAGGGACGCCTTGTCTGGAATCTACGTTTCGACAAGAATACGTTGACTTCAATCAAGCCTTAGTCATAACTTTGCAGAGCTGGTATCCACGGTTGCCGTTGAAACCGCCTCCCGGCAAATTTTGTGACCGGCTGCACGCACGCACGCACGCACGCACGCACGCACGCACGCACACACACACACACACACACACACACACACACACACACACACACACACACACACACACACACACACACACACACACACACACACACACACACACACACACACACACACACACACACACACACACACACACACACACACACACACACACACACACACACACACACACACACACACACACACACACACACCACACACACACACACACACACATACACACACACACACACATACATACATACAGACATACATAGCGAACACATAATACAGAACAGGTGAACACACAAACACAGGTGCCGATGCCATCACGCGCACTCGGGACATCCTGGCAGAAATAAGTACAGCGGGGCAGCTTCCACGCTTAGCGAACGCTTACGCGGCACACATTGCCGCTAAAGTGAACGCCGCATGCGCACACAAATGTCATCTCCCGGCCTCGCATAAACGCTCTAACACAGACAGAACAACCTCGAAGCGAGCGCGCGGTCGACGTTCGTCGGCGTACACTCACACAGCACGGCACACATGGGCGCTGACACAATTCTTTCCTCGTCCAAAGTAGTAAGTATATTGAGAGAGTGCAGGAGGAGGCGCTGACAGGAACGCCGAGCCGTGGCTTCTGCTACGCGTAGTGTATTGCATGGGTTCGAATGGAAAAAAAAAAAAAAACTGGTCCAACTTTGGGCCGCCCGCTCGCCAACGTAATTCACGGCAGCGCGCGTATGTGCGAGAGAGCGCGGGCCGTTACACGGCGGGGTTAAAAGGGAGCAGATCCACAGCACGCTCCGCTAGGCGTCACTCAACCGACCGTATACGAACGGCGAGATGAAAGAAAAGACAAAAAAACAATCATGATGGAAAAGGCTGTAGGCGAGAAACAAAAATATACAAACAAATAAAACAAAGACTGCAATAAAGAAAGCCGAGAAGGCCGCATAATATCTGGGCTAACCAGCTCTTAAGAGCGGGCGTTTTATTTTTTCTTGTTTTCCTTACCTTTTTTTTTTTTTTTTTAATCACGGTGCGTTATTTCTACACCTGGAGCATGGAGAATGGTGGTGCGCCCATTCACCGCATGTTTCATTCTATCGGTTTATTTTATTTATTTTTCTTTTTTTGGCGAGCGCTGCTGACAGCGTTGCACTTATACTATAACCAGGTGTCCTTAACCTACACTCTAACTATTAGGATTTCGCCTGGATATCTCGCTGTACGCGCAATGTTCTTCTTACAAGTACACGCCCGAGACGCAATCTTATGCAATGTAGGTACGCTCCTATAGGTAGACGAACACAGTCATCCCAAAACTTTAGAGTGATATACAGGCGTGGTGGCTCAGTGGCTATGGCTTTCAGCTAAGAAGATTCGTCTATAGGACCATACGAAAATTCCATACTATATTCCTCAGGAAATAATGCTCTGTAGAGCAAGTACCCCATGAAGGCAACATTTCCAGGCATCCGTGCAATATGTGAAGGCCTATACTCTCTCATTTGTTTCAAACAAGAGAGAGGAGAGGATAGGAGAGAAAAAGGATAAATAAAAGGCAAGGAGGTCAACCAGGACTGATCCCGGTTGGCTTCAAACAACGCCGTTTCTAAAAAAGCAGAAGCATAAACTGAAACGCGAACAAGAAATAACAGATCAGAACGCCTGTTCCGCGCATAATCATGCAAGCGTGACGTGTAATCACTCTGTAGCCGGTTTCTGAACATGGTGTAGTCCATACACCGTAAACCAAATTACACCTTTAAGGGTGCTTTCTGTTTATAGCCCACAACATTACACTAGTGTTAATTATAGACAAGGGGTGTAAGAGCGTGATTTATAGACCAATTTTCACCCTTAAGGATCCTTAGGAGTGTAAATCGGTTTACTGTGAAGTGCCTCAGGGAATCTCAATTAAACCACCGTTACAAACACAGGCGAGCTTGTAAACGGAGCAGCGCATTGGAGTAGTTTCGGGATTGTTCGCGTTTCAAGTTAACACTGAAACTATCACACCTACGACTTCGGGCTAATCTAGAGAACGCCGTACCTTTATGATGCATGCCGCTACCGCTGCTGATCTGTGCATGTTTTTACTAGTGCCCCCAGGTAACCGAACGCACATTTTGTGTCCTTGAAGCTGTTTTTCACGCTGTTAAGCTAACAGACCCCGACCGCAAACTGTGGCGGGGCAGTACTACTAGTTATAGCCATCTGTTGATATAGTGCCTGTTGTTTGCCTGCAAGGTGTTAATCACAAACGACAAGTGTGACCTCGCCTACAAACAGCACCGCTAACTGTGAGATGCAGTAATACCAGTTATTCATTGTGTTCTGTTGGTACATGCCTGTTGTGCTGCCTGCAAGGAGTTAACCACAACAGACACGGCCCGGCATAACCTCGCCCACGTAACGTGCGAGTACCTGCAATCCGCATGAAACGCTATTAGTTTAAACTGTTCAACTCTTTTGCATCGACCGGTGCTTGTAGAGGCCGCAGTATGCAGTGAAACCGAACTTTCGTGGCCGAATAGAAAAAAGAAACACACGTTCCCAGCGGTCAGAAGCGAGCCTATTACTGAATTCGATTAGTCCTGAATTCGATTAGTCTAATAACTTGAACCTCGGTGCGAAGTGTTCAGAGTGTTTGTCACTGCCAACATCCCCCTCGCCAACACCTCCCCCCCCCCCCCCCCGGCGTCCTCCGATCCCCCTTCCTGTCGCCTTGATGTTGCAGGTTGCGAAGGTGGCAAAATAAATGAGTCCGAAATCAGCGGTCATATTTCATTGGGCGACGTTCGTTCGTGGGATTTTCATTACGTTTAGATTCTGCCGCCGTATGCGGGCAAGTTAATGCTGTATAGTCTTCATGGCCACGAGAATGCCGGGAAATTAGGGTCGTAGTTCGAAGAGAACAGATAAATGTTAAATGGTACTGAAAAATTTGCAGCCCGTACATCTCATTAACGCCTCCCAGTTTCACCGACGTGCCAACTGCTGCCATAAAAATAATAAAATAGGGTCATGTTTTGTTCAGGGCGAGAGAAGAGACTGCCATTACAACACATGACCCTTTTTATTTACTATTTTTATGGCAGCAATTGGCATGTCGGTTGATACTGAAATCTTTACAGCCGCACATCTAATTAACAGCTCCCAGTATCAACGAAACGCTAATTGCTGTCATAAAAATAATACAAATGGGCCAGGTTTTGTTCAGGGCCAGAGAAGAGATTTCCATTACAACACTTGACGCCTTTTTTATTATTTTTTTTATGGCAGTAATTTGCGTGTCGGTGACACTGAAAGCTTTGCAGCCGTACGTCTAATTAACTGCTCCCGGTATCATCAACGTGCAATTGCTGCCCCAAAAATAATAAAAAGGCTCATGGGCTGTAATGGAAGTCTCTTCTCTGGCCCTGAATATGCAATTCGTCTGTAAGCTTTTTCGCGTGTCGCATGCACCTGTCTAATGCTCTTTACATATTCGTTTATTTCGGAACATTGAAGCTTCCTCAGGGGCACGTAGAAGGGGGCATGAAACTACTTTCATGCATAACACCTGCAGCCTAATACAAGAAGAGTGTTGAACTGAACAGTATAAAAAAAATACCTTAATCGCATAAATACGGACATAAAAATGGGTACATTCCACCGAGAGGTACAGCTGTTGCATACACATAGGTTTTTATAAAAAGAATTCTCGAAGTCACAAAGAAACCAACAAAAAAAGCATAAAAAACGCGAGCCAGCGACAAAGTATGCAGTAAAATATAGAAACACACACACACACACACACACACACACACACACACACACACACACACACACACACACACACACACACACACACACACACACACACACACACACACACACACACACACACACACACACACACACACACACACCACACACACCCGCCGCGCGCGACCACACGCACACGCAACACGCACCACGCACACGCACACACACGCACACGCACACGCACACGCACACGCACACACACGCACACGCACACGCACACACACGCACACGCACACGCACACACGCACACGCACACAGAGAGAGAGAGAGACGCATATTATATATACCGGGTGTATTTCTTTCTTTTCATTTTTTTGACGCTAGGAGAATTTTAAACACATGTTGCATATAGCCCGAATTTACTCATTCAGCTAACTCGAAGAGGTGGACAAAACTTACAATGGAAATGGAAATCCAAATTTAATAATAAAAATTCGCTAATATAAAATTTTGAACTAATTACTTTAGGTAAATATTGCAATACACGAATTGAAGCCAGTAATTTCACATAGCACATCCACTTGGAACGAATTTGGAAACCAGCACCAGTTCTGAGATAAGCGCTGTAAAACTTGCGGTAAAAATACAGTGCCCCTGTTTCACTAACTTTTTTTTAACAAAACGCCTTTTTATGCACTGAAGCTCAAAAGTTACTTGAACTCCAACGCATTTCGTCACAAATTTTGGGAACGGATAACTCGAAAGTGGTATCATCCTCATAATTCGTTCAAAGTGGCTATGACATTCGAAGCCACCGGCTATAATTCGTAAATTGCAATAAAGTAATTTGTTTAAAAATTAATTAACTAAACTTCGTTAATGAGATATTCGTATTGATTGCTGGCGCAAATAATGCACGTCTCTGAGAGCACCCTATCTCAGGAAGCAGAATTTTATTACATGCCACAGGGGATTTTTCAAAATTCCGTTAACGATAAAATAAAAAGGGGGTATATATATATATATATATATATATATATATATATATATACAGTTATGCTCACAATTTTCAATAAACAGAATGATATATGTATCCTCATCATCATCATCATCATCATCATCAGCAGCAGCAGCAGCAGCAGCAGCAGCAGCAGCAGCCTATATTTAAGTCCTCTGCAGGACGAAGGCCTCTCCCTGCGATCTCCAATTACCCCTGTCTTGCGCTACCTGAAACTTGCGCATGAAAATTTCCTAATTTCATCATCCCACCTAATTTTCTGCCGTCCTCGACTGCAATTAATTGCCTCCTCTCGGCACCCACTCTGTAACTGTAATGGTCCACCGATTTTCTACCCTACGCATTAAATGGCCTGCCCAGCTCCATTTCAAATTTCTGTGAATGTCTGCTAGAATATCGGCCATCGCCGTCTGCTCTCTGATCCACAGCGCTATCTTCTTGTCTCTTAACGTTAAGCCTAAAATTTTTCGTTCCATCGTTTTTTGCGCGCTCCTTCACTCGTTCTCGACTTATTTGTTACTTCTTGGCCTTCTTTGTGAACCTCCAAGTTTCTGCCCCATATGTAAGCACCGGTAGTAGATGCAATGAATGTACACTTTTCTTTTCAACGAAAGTGGTACGCTTAAAGCCATAATTTGGTGATGCCTGCCGTATGCACTCCAACCCATTTTTATTCTTCTGTCAATTCCATTCTCATGATGAGGGTACCCTGTGGGTAATTGACCGAGATAAACGTATCGTATATATGTATATGATGTTCAGAACAAATATTTAAAAAAATGGGCGCCGGGTAATACCACAGCAGATACGTTCAAGAAGCCAGAAAATAGCTCAATCCTTTACGCAATATGAAACGATTCTAGCACACAGATATAGACTTGGCGCCACAAAATTGCAATGATGAAACAATTCAGTATCCTAACAGAAGAAGGACGTATGCAAGCAAAATTGGTTGCAGGATAAAAACAACAGCCATTCTTGCGTCGATATTCATACGTAACGCACACCGCCTGCAGCAGAGAAGTCTTATCTCTATGTGATTATTTATGGCAGTGCACCGGAGGGTCGTTAGTTTTGTCCTAGAGAAAGCCGGCGTCAGCTATAATAAGTAATTGCGAGAGTTGTTTGCGCACGTTAATGCTTAACACTGCGAAAGAAAGATTAAGTCACGGCCGCATGAAGCTAGCCTCAGACGCAGAGATATATCTCGCGTATATGCAACTTGTGAATACAGAATGCGCTCGCATAAGCCGACAGTACTTCATCTGTTCGTGCTGTTGTTACCGGCATTTTGAAATGATTGACCGAAGACATAACGTTCATCTGTAATGGGATTCGTTGTCCAAACGTCGGCTACGTAGGCTAAGAAGCTCAAACTGGTAAAAGATTGAGGTAAAGGTTTTATTAACTGCACAGACACCGAACACCACTAAGCACTGCGCCTTAAGAGTAAGCTTTATTTCTGGGGCCAAATCTGATGTTGTTATTGAAGTCCGCGTGAAATTGAATTAAAGTTATTTGAAATGTGTTCTCCTTGAACAAAGTATGCAAGGAATGAATAGCTAGAAAAAGTTACTGCGATCACCAGCTTGCCGGGGCGGCTGCACCTTCACATAGCAGCAGGAGTTACAAGCGCGTTTTATACAAATGACTGCTTTTACGCGCATGTACAGACTAAATAATACACATGGGAGCATATAGGTATTTTACAAAGTGCGAGTAAACGCAACCGAAAATAGTAGAATAAATACAACAAATATATATATATATATATATATATATATATATATATATATATATATATATATATATATATATATATATAACTACAACATAATTGACCAAAAGTAATCTCGCCCTGTTTTCTTTTTCTGTGGGTGAGGGGGGGGGGGGATGCAGCAACTTTGACACATATACAGATCTATGTTGGCGAACTTATTGAGCAATGCTGGAGGGGTATCAGTGATTCACTGTTCAGCATAGATTGTTTTGAATTGATTGTTTAGCGCCCGCAGAAATGATGATGATCTCACGTGGCAAGTATGGAACCAGGAGTATACAGGTTGGAAGTTATCTGCAACAACGCTGGAACGATCGTGTATTTGTATCCCGATCTTTCTGTCTCACGTTCGTACACTTTTGGCACCCGTCAGCGCGAGAAATATTGTTGCGATCGCAACTCTACGGACACTGCAGGGGGCCCTCGCGGCGTCGGCCGTCACGTCTCCCACACTTACAGCCCACCACTTCTCTCGGCGATAGAGAACGCAGAATCGGCGTTCCTCGATCGACATGCTGGAGCACTGAAACTTGAACGCGTGATCACGAAATGTCAGTGGCGGCGATTTAGCTGTAAATGCGAGAGATGTGCGTAAGCATGACGTCGCATATTATATATATACGTACGTATGTATGTATGTATGTATGTATGTATGTATGTATGTATGTATGTATGTATGTATGTATGTATGTATGTATGTATGTATGTATGTATGTATGTATGTATGTATGTATGTATGTATGTATGTATGTGTGTGTGTGTGTGTGTGTGTATGTATACACGTCCACAGGAAAGCCTCGGGGAAACTAGCTGTGGTTGAAATTGCAATGTAGAAAATAATGAAGAAAAATGGAAATGAAAGCGGACGAACAGATAATCTGCCGAACCCACAAGCCTCCGCACTCCCTGTGCCACGTAGATCTGGTCAACACCATTCATACCGATGATCGTGGCCGGATTGGTGGCCATCACCGTAGCGAAATTAGCCGTAGCACTATCGTCGCTGCTGCTCACATATATACGACGGCTCCTGTACGCCGTGTGCGGTAATACGTTTAAACGGAGAAACTGAAACCTTCTAACGTTTCGGCTGCGGCTTCGCATCGCCACTGCAGCAACACCCACCAGATCGATTCATCACGAGAACGTGTATCCTAACATTCGCCGATTGCTTCCATCCACAGAACCACCGATATCACTTTGGCGTGCTGCAGCGCGCTGGCCAACATGCTTCTCAGTGCGAAGATAGCCCAAGAGTACCACAAATCTGTCTGTCTTTTTTTTTTTTAGTCTACTTGAAGCCTATCCGCGTTGCTTTTGCAGACATGCGGCGACCTACATGACGAAAGAGGTGCGAGAAAGTAAGTGTCCGCAAAAAAAAAAAAAAGAAAGAAAACATGTCAGCACTTTGTCGCGACGGGCGGCACGCCATCACCGCGGTGAGCCACCTCTAGGGTCATCGGGCGTGCGAAGAGCACGCCACTAGGGGTTAAAGCGAGCGCGCGCCCGATGACGTGCCACACGCCGAAACACGCCCTCAGCGCCCGACCTAGACGTACGCCGCTGTACGCGTCCGCACCTGCTACATACCATGCCCCGCAGCAGTCGTTGTCGCGTCGTCAAAAGCGGATCCTTTGTGAAAATTGTTGACAGAAACAAAAAATAAGTCACCCACACCGAACTCTTAATTCGATGCATGCAACGCGCGCGCTGCCACGGTGGGGCGGCGCCTCCGCCACAGAAGACTCAAGATACGGAATGAATGAATGAAAAATTGACTCGCCATCCCGGTCCTGTGTAAGCGGATGTCCAGCGAAGCTGTTGCAAAACACCTACACCTGCTGATCGGCGTATGAAATGTTTTATTACTTTTGAGCAATGGTAGTGATGATCGCAGGGGGAGTGTTTACGGAAGCTGCATCGGGGCAGTACAGCCGGCATGAGAATTATGGGACGTACACGGAAACTTTGTCCTTCTGGCTTTAAAAACGGCTTCGTGAGTTTGTAAACTCGTCATTTTCTATGAAGTATTGTGTAATAAATAAACACACGTTATTAAAACTGTTCGACGGCAGGATTCGAACACAGCACTTCTAATACAGAAGCGCGGTATCGAAACCATTACGCCACGGACGCACGCATCGAGAAGCGGCATAGAATGCCCTCATGAATTTCTCGCGGGCTAGTCGTCAAATATGTGGTTCGGATGTTGGTTTTGTCCTGGTTTTCTGTTGAAACGCAGGCTGCTATGTATGTTGCATGCGTGATTCCAAAGAACGTACACACTTTTCGCTTCACTTTGCCGAGTGCTTGAAGCCTGCTTCACCTCCGCCGCGAGTCGGCCCGGTATTGCACCGCCATCTGCAGGGATCGGGCCCAAATTTCTTGGCCACGGACGCGGACACGAAAAAGTCGCAGTTTCGCCCGAAAGGCGAAGCATCGATTGCGATAGCGAATTAGTAGACAGCTATACGAAATAAGGATAGTAGCTTTATCGGCCGTATAAAGTTGTAAATATGCGCTTACCGCTTACTAACTAAATAAACAAGCACGGGGTCACGCGCACCCAGGTAAAGATGAACACATCTCGCCCGATGACCGCGGGAGCTCGTTAAAACGCTGGAGTGAGAAAGCGCGCCAGCGAGCAAATTGACCTTCGCTCTGGCTCTCGCTTCAACGCGAACTAAACGTCGAAAGCATAGCGCATGCGAAGCTACCGGCACTCGTCGAATGCACTTTGGCCCATCGCAGATCGCTTTGAACATGAGGTACCCGCGGGCGCACACTTCGGTCGCGTCGCAGATCGCTTTCAAGGTAGCTCCGTGAGCAGCATCCGCGTTAGCAGAACGCCCCCTCCCCCCTCACCCTCCCGTCTCCGTCGCCTCCTCCCCGTGCCTCGCGCGTGAATGAAGACCGTGCGCTTCCGGCAGCCTTCATCGCTGCGATTGCCGGCTCACCCTCGCACGCTTTCACTCGCACACACAACGCACGTCGCACGGCGACGATTTTATCGCTGTTCGACTTTATACGGAACATCACGACGACGGCGACGGCAAAAAATGCGACTGGAGTGTTCATATAATTTCTATCGCAATAAAATCCCAACCAACGAGAGGCTGACAGCTTTGCTCTAAATTTTATTTGAAACGGCTCTTCGTCCGTGCCGTCCGCCGCTACGGTGCCGTGTGATTACGTAGTAGTTCTTAGGAGTGCAAGCTATAGGCAAATTAGTAGAGAGCGTACAGAGCTTTAGCTTGTCTATGTGCACATAACAGTTCAAGGAGTAACGGTGATGTAAACGCATGGAGGAACAAAGTTTAGGAAGGCGCGTGACGTGACAATATTGAGGCCTAGACACACAAGAAATTGCAGTTTCGCAGGAAAGGCATTGATAGCGATCGCAAAGTGTTAGACAACTACACGAAGTAAGATTCATAGTTGTATCGCCCGTACAAGTTTGCAGCAAACGTTCGCTTACTAATTAAGTTAACAAGCACGGTGCATGGTCACGCGCGCGAAGGAGATCACCCTTTCACAATTCTCTTGGGATGAAGAGTGCTGGCAGCGGGGAGCGAATGCGTCGTGCTGCCTCTCGCTTCACCTGCTCTCGGAAACCCGACGTCATCGTACTTGAAACTCTAGATATGCCGGAACACATCATGCATGCAGCTATCAGCCATCTCGGCTTGCCCTTTGCGTTTGCACCAGCTACAGATTATCTAAGATAAGGCGCGAGGGCTGCATATGCGGTCGGCTGCGCGCACAGCCATGCGCAGCCACGGCCTGGCTAGAGAAGACGTGCGCTCTATTCCCCCATGGAGCCGATGGTGCGCGCTGGATCACATGACCTCCAACACAGGGCGCGCAGGAAGACTGCGCGCATCACGCGGCATTCTGTCTCGGCTCACCCTTGCATGTTTTCCCGCGCACCCGTACCATTCGGCGAGCGGGGCGCGATACCGTACTTCTTTTATCTTTCTTGGGCTACCTATACGCGAAAAACTTTGTCTGTCTGTCACTCGATTCAACCGCCCGGCCAAAACCAACCAAGCTACTAGCACTGGTGGCACGGAGTCATACACGTGAACATTATACAGCACAAAGGAAACCTCAGGCCTATTTGAGGCAAAATATATGCACATAACCGTGATCCGCAGCGTTCATTTAATTAATAATACACATATGGCTGGTTCTTACGTTAGTAAATTAAAAATGAACGCGTTAGAAATGGTGTCGAAGAGACGCTACGCATTAAAAACAAGCCCACTGAAGCCGCGGCTCTGTAGCCGGCTTTAAGCCAACAGTAATAAAAGGTCCCAACAGACGGCGCGAGAGCAGGGCGAATGCAGGAAATTTGAATTGAATTCAGCAAACCCTCCATTGCATCCATCATGGGAGGAGTGAGAGGGAAGGGGAAGAGCGTGAGGGGTGGCAGGGGGAGAAGAGATGGTGTTACTTATCAGGGGCGGCAAAAGGCTATCGTCTTTCGACGTCATTTGCAGCGAAGCAAGCAGATATGCGGCCAATTTTTTATGCCTATAGATCGCCGACTACCTTTTGTGCGCATTGCAAGGTCTGCCCAACAGCACTTCTTCCTCTTAATCTCAACTAGAAAAAATGGCGGTGCATCCATCCTTCAGAGATGACTGGCGACATTAGTGCGATTAGCAATCTATTTTATGATTAGTGCGCGATTGTTGATGACATGTTTAAAATTATGATTATTATGAAAAGCGGCGCGTACGCTTACTCAGTGACCCATTCTGCATGGCGTGAAAGAGGGTCATTGAAGAGATGGAGAGAGATGAATAAGAGACAGGAAAGGTACTGAGGTTAACCAGACCCACATCCGATTCGATACCCTGCACTGGGGGAAGGTATGTATGGGATGAAAAGAGAGCGCAGTTTCGCGCATATTTGAAGATTCGCGCCGAGTCTACACACGGTCGCCAAGACCTGTCGACAAGAGGTACTGCGACAACGCTTTTGTGGCTTTTTTGTGGTCATCGACGCGTACGACCATGGTGCACGGAACCAAGGGACATTGAAGAGTGCCACATAAAGAGTGCCACATAAAGAGTGCCACATACCCAACGACCCAAAATTGCCCGACGGTTGCTTTTGAACCCCGTTCCCTAAGCACAGCATCTCTATGCTCTACCCATTTCGTCATAGACTACCAAGTGATCCAAGTTGGCGGTAGAAAGGTGAGGCGCGAACATACCGCTAACTGGCCGGCGAAGTTCCCAAAGAAAGCTAATGGCATTAATATAACCTACCCACCTTTGCTCCAAATATGATTGCATTGACATGATTCATTGACACATGTATAATCGCAGCAACTGTAGAATTGGGCGTCTCGTTAGTTAATTTTTTTTTTTACGTTGACTACTTAAACAGCTTTGCTAAAGGTGCACGTTTGCATCGCCGGAATGTTTTCCACATCGCCTGACGTCATCATCCTTCGAACATAGTGGTGGAGCAAATTATTGTTCGTGGAGGCGCCGGCAATACAATAATTGCCTGCACTAGAAGGAGTCGGTACAATTTGAAGAAGTGTTTAGCGCATGAAAATTATGTATACAAAATATTAAATACACAACACCAGGACTAAGCTACACAAGAACACTCAAAAAAGCGTTAAAAGAACAATACCATGTTAGAAAAAAGAAAAGAAAAGCTTTCCATAAAAAAAACTAGCAAAGGCAAGCAACGACCACACCGGTACATACTATGCAAAAATAACTGATTCGGTAGATGCAAGAACATTTTGTGTTAAGGATATGTCAGGAAGTAAATTATCACAATTTGTTATTGTTCTGGGGAAAAGACATCAGTACTTGTAATTGTTCATGTGCGCGAATCGAAAAATTGAATTTTTTTTTTTTTCTCTTCTAAACCTACGGCGTAGCCCGTCTCGAACACGCTCACCAGCTTCGTGCAATCGATTTTACGACACTGCAACAAAAACGACGGTGCGACAAAGCGACGCTTAGTGGAAGTAATAAAGAAGGTCACGGCGTGAAGACAAATGAGCGCGCAAGAAACGCATGCGCCAACGCGAAGAGTTGGAGGGGGTCGTTGTTCTTTCTGCGGTGCGTTCCTCCGGCATCCGCTCGTCGGGCCCACGTCGCTTCACTGACACCGCGTTTATAGCGAACATCGTCGCCGTATATTAGACCCACGAAACGGCGCTTTCGTGGCTCTACTGCGCGCGCGTTTGCCGCCGCTATGGCGGGGCCCACGTGGCCTTAATTTGCTCTTCCAGCCTGGCGGTGATTTTCCTACCCGCTGTTCTTGCGACAGCTACACCCCCCCCACCTCCCTCCCCCTTGCACACCCTGCCTTCTCTCTCCATCTGCTATGTTCCGTAAAGGTTTCCTCCTTCGCCACCTGCCGCTGCCTATATACACGCCGTCCGTCGGTTCAGTTGAAACACTGCACACTACGCATTTGTTTACGGAGAGAACATGGTTGTAGCCTCTCTGTATCAGTAGAAAAGAAGGAGTTTTAGGTTGTCCGTGAACGTATTGCAGTTTACGGAATACCGGAGACATGGGCAGCCACTTTTGGTGGCGCCGTCCTTCGGTGCACGGAATTTAAACAGAGAATGCGCAGAATTAATCTTGCAGTAACTAATCGTGTTATTAAAGGCGAAGCTGTTTAAGGCAGCCGTAATTTGTGGTGCGTATCACGAAACTACCAAGAAAGAAAATAAAATAAACTTTCTTGCCGAGGCGGGATTCGAGCCCGCGTACCCGCGGTCCCAAAGCGAGCGTCGTAACCACTAGCGTATACAACCACGCTTGCAGAACACACATTTATGCGAACCATATGATGGCGTGCGAGCGTCGTCGTCAGCGTCCATAGCTGGCGAGTTCGCACGCCCATGCTCTGCGAGATAGTAAGTGGTTCATGTGGAAAGGGGAAATGTTGACGTTATCTTCTGCAGCCCTTGAGGGAGCACGGCTCAGCGCCAACGGGAAGGGGTAAGTGGGTGAGAAAGGAGGATAAAGAGGTTTTGAGCGCTATGAGAGCGAGAGAGAGAGAGAGACGCTTTCACGCAGCGGGTCTCCTGGAACGCGGTGTCGGCATTGGAACGCGGTGTCGGTGTTGCAAGCTGCGCTATGCAACGCGCAATGACGACCGTAAGTCCGAAACGCGCAAAAAAAATTACCATCATCATGAGTAATAAGATGAAAAGTTCGCGCGCACTTCCGGGAAATGCTGGGCTATGATCGCCCAGCTTCGCTGTTTCAAGCGTTGCGCCGCAGAGTGCAAGGTTAAGCGTTTTTTTTTTTATCTGCTGCAATAAAGGGTAGGCAGTGATGTAACCGTCAACATTCCATCATTTTATTTTTTTTAATTTCCTTCCACCGAGGGCTTTTCTAAAATGTTTATAAAACTCTTTAGAGCTCTTGGAATCTAACGTGTTCCTATGCGCCACGGGACGTCGTTACCAGTTGGCTACTATCGTTCATGCTTGCGTAAACCCGGTATTCCGCGAAAGTTAACGCATCATACGTGCCAGTTGAAGATCTAGCTTTAAACCGTTCGTAAGCGTATAACACTTGACAGAATAACCGAAAACCGGAGACGCACATGCACGCAGCAGCGCTGATCGCGCCATCTCGGGATGCAAAGTGCAAGTCACATAGTACTATTGTCACGACTACTGTGCTCTGCCTATTTAGCTGGTGCGTTCGAGCGTTGTCGTCTGCGTCCACAGCTGGCGCGTTCGCACGCCCATGCTCTGCGAGATAAAGAGGTTTTGCGCGCTATGAGAGCGAGAGAGAGAGAGAGAGAGACGCAGATCTCGGAGCTCTCGCAGATCGCATCGACGCCATTGAAGCGCGAATGGCTTCATCCGCCACCGTCGTTCAACCGCTGCTGAGGGAAGCTAGACTTAAGTATCCCACCAGCGCTCCGACAGAAGGTCCCGTTCTTTGCGCAGCCCTAACTGCCCCGTTAGGTGGTAGTCCGTCCGGTCAGCCCAATAATGGATAGATCCAAAGAGAGTTTTCGCATTTGGCAATGGAACTGCAGGGGATATTCTAACAAGCCCCGCTGCAGCAGCTTTTAAGGTCTTTGGTGATCAAACCTCAGGTCATTGCTCTTCAGGAAACATTAGTCTCCGCTGCCTCGCTCTAGGGCTACAGGGCCGTGTCGGGCCGGCCTGGGGGGCGAGGCATTTGTACCTTGATCGATAAAAGGCTTACTCATCTCACCCACGACCTCAAGCTGGGGAGCGGTAGAATCGAATATGTCATGGTGGAGATCCTGCTCGACGCGCCGCAGCGGAATCAGCGCAGAAACAGTGTCTTCGTTCTCAATATCTATAGCAACCCCAGGGACTCGCGCCAACAGTTCAAGACCATCCTCAAGAAAGCGACCGACCTGGCCGGCCCACGACCCTTGGTCGTCGTCGGCGACTTCAACGCTCCGTACGGCCTCTGGGGTTACATCTACGACACTACCAAGGGGCGCAACCTGTGGCAAGACGCCAACGAGATGGACCTCACTCTGGTCACGGACAAAGCTTTTCCCACGCGCATCGGCAACTCCGTCACCCGGGACACGACACCCGACCTCGCCTTCGTCAAGAACGTCGAGGACGTGGGCTGGGAGAACACCGCCATGGAGTTTGGCAGCGACCACTACATTCTCGAGACCCACTTCAAGGTGGCTCGGAGTAGGGTCAGGGAATTCACGTTCGTCGATTGGGACCATTATCGCGAGATTCGGGAAGAACCCGGGAGAGCCAGGGAAACCACCAGCCTCGAAGAATGGTGCGAATGCATCCGCAACGACGCTTCCGCGGCCACCAAGAAAGTGGAAACTGATCTCGACGTCGCGCGAATGGACAGCAGACTCGCCCATCTCATCGAGGCCAAAAACGCCCTGCTCCGTCGATGGAAGGGTCAAAGGCTCAATCGCAGACTCTGAAAGAAAATCTCGGAGCTCAACAAGGTCATCGATGACCACTGTAAAGCGCTATGCCAGCAGCAGTGGGACGAGCTCTGCGAATCCATTGACGGACAGATGCGCAATGGCAAGTCCTGGGGTATGCTGAAGCACCTTCTCGACGAAAGCGGCTCCAAGTCAAATCAGAAGCATACGTTGGCCCGGGCCCTTCACGAAGCCACCAGGTCTCACACAGTCGATGTACTCGTCTCCAAGCTCATTCAGAAGTACCTGCCCATCCGGCGCGACGGCGATCCGGCGACCCAACTCCCTGACTACCGAGGCCCTCCTCGCCCCGAGCTGGACGAAGACTTCTCCATTGCCGAGGTCAGACATGCCATCTTCGCGCTCAACCGCAAGTCTGCGCCGGGTCCGGACGGAGTCACCAACAGAATGTTGAGAAACCTCGACGACCCGTCGATTGTCTTTCTCACCAAAAAGATCAACGAGTCCTGGAAGAGCGGCGTGGTTCCTGCAGAATGGAAGTCGGCCTGCACGGTGCTCATTCGCAAGCCTGGCAAGGCCCCGAACATCGAGAACCTGAGGCCGATTTCTCTAACCTCCTGCGTCGGCAAGGTCATGGAGCGCGTCGTCCTCAACAGACTCAACGGGTACCTCGAAGACAACGACGTTTACACGTACAACATGATCGGCTTCCGCGCCGGACTCTCGACGCAGGATGCAATGAAACTAATCAAGCATCAGATCGTGGACGGCCGTTCCAGAGACGTCAAGGCTCTGCTCGGTCTGGACCTCGAGAAGGCTTTCGACAACGTGCTCCACGCCTTTATCGTCAAAACCATTTCAGACCTAGGTCTCGGTTCCAGATTCCACAGCTACGTCAGCTCTTTTTTAATGGACAGGAAGGCCAAGCTTCGCATTGGAGACTTCCGCTCCGAAGATGTGCCCCTCGGAGCACGGGGTACTCCTCAGGGCGCCGTAATCTCCCCCACACTATTTAACATCTGTATGATTGGTCTTTCCGAGAGGTTGGCATGCGTTGAGGACGTCAAGCACACCATCTACGCCGACGACATTACCATCTGGTGCGCCGGGGGATGCGAGGGCAGAGTCGAAGAAGCCATGCAGGAGGCGATCGACGTGATCGAGGAGTATCTCCGCCCCACCGGACTTCGGTGCTCCCCCGCCAAGTCGGAGCTTCTGCTTTACAGAAAAGAGAAGGGAAGAAGACCCAACGATTGGAAGCCAGTCTCCGAAAGCAGCATCTGTCTTCACACTTGTGATGGAGGGGTGATACCCAGGGGCGACGTCATTCGGGTCCTGGGCATGTTTGTCGAATTCAACGGCAGAACGGAACGGCTCTCCGCAAGATCATCGCAAAGACGGACAATGCCTTCCGCCTCGTTCGCAGAATCGCAAACAGACACAGAGGCATGAAGGAAGCCAATCTCCTCAGCCTTTAAACGCCTTCGTATTATGCCACTTCACGTACACGATTTCTATGCACAACTGGCTCAGAGCGGAGCGAGACAAGCTCAATGCTCTCATCCGCAAAGTAGTCAAAAGGGCTCTCGGGCTACCCATTAGGACCCATACTGAAGATCTCCTCAAGCTGGGGGTACACAACACCACCGAGGAGATTGCCGAAGCCCAAGAACGCGCGCAACTCGTTCGCCTGACCACCACAGAGGCAGGTAAACGCATCCTCGAAGAGCTGGGTTACCCTCCTGTGGTATCTTCGAGGGTCAGTACCCCGATCCCTAGGTGCATTCGAGACAAGTTCGAAGTGGCCCCCGTGCGTCGAAACGTCCATCCCGTCCACAACGAGGGCAGACGCAAGGCGAGAGCAGTAGCAATTCTGAAAAAGATCTATCAACAAGGCATCAGAGCACGCTTTGTCGACGTCGCGGAGTACAGCGATGGAAAGACCTTTGCCGTCGTCGTGGTCGACTCCAGCGGCAAGCTTTCCAATAGCGCTTCAATTCGCACTTCAGACCCCGAAGTCGCCGAGCAAGCCGCCATCGCCCTCGCCCTGCTAGACGGCCGTGGGTCTGAGATCTACAGCGATTCCAAAACGGCAGTTAGGGCTTTTCAGAAGGGTCTCATCGCCGAGCAGGCTGCTCGTCTTCTTAACGTCTCCAATCCGGATGCTCTCACGCATCATTCGATTCACTGGTTTCCCGCTCACGTAGGGTCGGTCGAGGGGGCTCCCCCGAACCTCAATGAGTCTGCTCACGAGAGCTGCGCGCGACTTCACCGACCGCGCTTCCTCTGTAAGGAGAGCCGAACCCCTCCCCCCTACGGCCACAGGGATGCTCCCGCTACTCACAACGAGGTGACAAAATTTTTCTACATGTCCAGAAGGGTCTTTCCACCCCCTCATCCCAAATTGAATATGGCGCAAGCTGTTTCGCTTAGACTTTTACAGACCGGCACATATCCGTGTCTGGCCGTTCTGCACGAAGTTTACCCTGACGTATATCGCGACGACGCCTGCCCATCCTCTGGGCAGACCTCCACTCTAGCACACATGCTCTGGGAGTGCGGGTCGAGATACCCCAAGTTCAGAAAGGATGAGTGGGACTCGCTTCTGCGTAGCCCCGCTCTAGACAAGCAAATCCTGGCTGTCCGGCGTGCCCGCGACCGGGCCGGTGGGCTAGACCTGCCGGTCCCGACGTGGGACTAGCCGGGTGCGCGACGAGTTCGCGTCCTCGCCGGACCTGTAATAAAAGTTATTTCACTCACTCACTCACTCACTCACTCACTCACTCACTCACTCACTCACTCACTCACTCACTTAGCTGGTGCGAACACATCGGTAGCAGCAGCCATAAACGTAGTAATATATCTATTAATGCAATTGCCATTACTTGCCTACTTCAGCCGTTTTCATCCTATATATCTCTCTATCCATCTATCTATCTATCTATCCATCCATCCATCTATCTTATC